>NC_142229.1:2496212-2648712 GCF_049639895.1 Pseudopodoces humilis
CCTAAAGTAGTGCTTGGCATTCTTTTGAAGTGACACATTCTGAAGAAATTTCGTATTAAAGGGTTTTTTTTTTTTTTTTTGTAAATGCTAATCTGAATGAATTTTAATTTTTGCAGTTACCTTTTCAGAAATAATTTAATAGGCATAACCTTTACTTCTGAAGGCACTGCTGAATCAATATGGGAGAAATGTCGTCCCTAAAAGCTTTCCTTCCATATGGTTACAGCAAATCTCTCTGTGAGTGCTGCAATTATGTTTTCTAAGCTTTGGGTTAATAACAGAACAAACCAAGATTGGTAACACGAGGTGGTGTTTAAAGGACATCACTGGGGTTTGAGACCCGGAGCAACAGAGCTGGATCATGGATGGTTTGGACTGGGAGAAAATCCAAATCCAATCCCTGGTTCCGTGGGCAGCTCCCCTGAGCACAGAAACGCTGCAGGGTCGGGCTGAGCCCAGGGCTGGAGGTGCCCCAAAGGTCTGGACCCAAAACACAGCGTGGAGCAGGCAGGGCAGTGCCCAGGAGTCCCAAGGTGCCAGGAGGGTCCTCAGGGCACAGAAATGCAGAGGGAGGCAGCAGGGAAGGGAATTCTCTCACCATGATCCCCATCCATAGCCAGGAATCAGCCTGGAGCTCTTCCTCAGCCTCCAGGAGCAGCAGCTGTCGGAGCTTTTGGTGTGGATGTGCCCTCGTTTCTGGAGTCCAGCCTGTCCCCAGGCACAGCCCAGGTCTGCTGCCCTGGGGGCTCCAGCTGGGAAAAACCGCTCTGGGATTTGTGCCAAAAACGGGATTTTGGTTAAAGGGGATTCTGGGGCCTCGCTGCACCGAAAGGCTCCGACCCTCCCCATCCTTCCACTGCTCGTGTGGGATCAAAACGCTGCATATGGAGAAGGGAAGAGCAGCAAGCAGAGCCCCAGGCTGGAGGAGGCTTGTGCTGGATGGAGGGGACGTGTCCGAGCACCGTGGGGGCTCCTGGCGGAGGGGAGGCACTGGGGGAGCCCCAGGCAGGGACTCCCCACGCTCAGCTTTGTCACCAGCACGGGCACAGAGCCCAGGATTTCACGATTTTGGTTTTACAGGAGGGGAATAAAAACCTCAGAGTAGCCCAGCAGTGTCTGTGAGGAGGAGCAGCAGGACAGGGAGGGTTTTGCAGCGCTGCTGCCTGGGGATGTCTGGAAGGCTTTGCCTGGAGTGTCCCTGTGGTGTTTTTGCTGCTCTGCCTCTGCTTTTCCTGTTTATTCCCAAGCATGGCAGAGCAGGGACTTTGTTCTCTCTGTGCTCTGCCTCATCAAGGGAGAGCCGAGTTCGTGGATGCTGCTGTGATGAAGGTCTGGTAATTAAGTGCTGATTAATTTCCCTCTGCTGCATTTCCTGCACACTCCAGACCCTGCCCGGCTATTTCAGGCTGGGGTTCAGCAGAGGCTCAGCCCCGCTCGCACAGTTTCCTTGTCTGATAACTGGAAGGATTACAGCCATAACTGCTGTCAGTGTTTTTCTCATTTAAACAAATAAAGCTGACAAATGCCGAAGTTCTCTGCAGCTCCGTTGTGTTTAGTACACGGAGAGCAATTATTCATCTGCTGCCAGCACCGGTCTGTGCTGCTCGAGCATCCAGCAGAGCCCATTAGCATTTCAGTGCCACAGCCAGCACTTGATATTCTGCACGGCTCTACTGTAAAACAAAAGATGATGGTTCTAATTTGCACAATAATTTAAAGGGTTGGGCTCGCGGTGCTTATTGGAGTTATTGGAGTCGCAGGTAAAATGTCGCTGTGGTTTATGAGGTGCCTGCTTTGATCGGAATGGATTTTTCAGCCGGTGTCACTCCCCATGAACGATTTTCCTGGCGTTTCCCGAGGTGCACAGGGAGGTGGATATGTTTGCTGGTGAAATACGGGGGTGATAAATGGAGAATACTCCTCACCTCCCAATAGGTTTGCTTCCTGTCGTTGTTCCTAAAAGAAATGGAAATTGCTGTACTTTCTCCATAAACAAAGCACAACTCCCCCCAAAGACCCCCTGCTCTCCAGAGGTCCCGTCCAACCCCAACAACTCCGAGATTCTGCAGTTTTGGATGCATTCATTTTGTCCATGGGTGAATTGGGAGACCTTTAAGAGGACCTGAATTCCTACCTGGCCCATTCTCAAAACGCTGAACCACCAGCTTCCCCAAACCGTGCGCTCTTTGTTTGCCACACTAAATGCAGGCTGATTTATAGATTAATTAAACGCCGTGTCAATGAAAGGAAGAGCTGGGCTGGAGAATATTCCACCTTAATAAATCTGGAGCTGTAAATGCCTGAATTCACTGACGCCTGCTCAGAAATTTGCAGCATCCAGGAGCCAAGAAATGGCTTCAGCTTCTCCAAAATTCATCATCAAGTGATGCCTTCTTTTTGTTTGGTATCAAAATCCTGTCGTTGTGAGCAGGGGCTGTGCTGGGGCAGCTCCCACACCTCTGTCTGTGTTTGCTGCTCCCAAAATCCCCAGAGCAGCTCGGGAGTGAAGGGAGCAGTGGGGTCAGCACAGCTCTGCATGATCCAGGGAGAGTTTTTCCCCTCAGGAAGCTGCTCCTGGTGGGAACGAGATCCCAAACCCTCCACCCTGCTCTGTCCCCAGCACTCCCGTCCTCTCGGAGGGAACAGAAGCTCCAGTGATGGAGTTTCTCTCACCTTAAACCTGTACAGACCACTCTGCAGAACGTTTTAATGCCAGAATCCAAGGATTTCTGGCTGGCAGAGCAGGGATGGTTTTGTTTAGGGGGTGCATTTTCCTGGCAGGGTCTCTGGCAGAGCCTTTGTTCCTCTGGGTTTGTTGTCACCGTGTCAGGAAATAAAGGGAGGCTTTGTAAACAGTTTTGTTTAAAATGGCATCAACACAGGGGAAAACAAAATGCAAATAAAAGCAGCCAAGAAACCTGTGTTTGTTTGTTGCAGGGGGAATAAATATTTGAGGGACTGAAGGGGTTCTGGAGACAACTTGGGGAACTGTCAAGGGTTTGTCCCTGTCTCTGGGTTTCACTGTAAGCCAGCCTTAATGAAAAGAAGAAAAAATCCCCTTTTCCTGTGGCTGGAAAAGTATCAAATATTCTGTATTTTTGTACAGGATTTAAAGCTTGTCTGAGCTTCCCCTTTTGGAGCATCCCCAGTGAACCCGGTCCCTCCTCCTGCCAGAGGAGCACAGCGACTTCCCAGTGCCTTTGAGGAGTGGCTGCCCAGCTGTTAATGATGCCTGAGATTAAGTGGAAGCCAATTTTTATGGAGTTCAGGTTTAGAATTCTTGCTGCTTTATAAACTCCACAGGCATGAAATACGGCGAGATTGGGTTTGCCTCCATTTCCAGTGGAGGGGAAATAACTGCCTGGGGACTGCACCGGAGGAGAGAGGAGCAAGAACAAGGCCTGAATGTTTTCTATTTTCATTTAATGTTTTTCTGACTCTTTCAAATGGTTCCCAGCGCCAGGCTTGGCTTGGATTTCCTCTCCCCAGGCTGTCATGCCAGGTGGCTGCAGGGCTGGGGAATATCCCAGGGGTGCCACACAAAAAGTGTGGGAGGATTCTGGAGCTCTGGAATTTACCCTCAGCCTCTGGCTGGGGGAAACGCTCCTGGTCCGAGGGGCCGCGGTGCTCAGCTCCCCCAGTGCTTGAGGGAGGTTTGACAGGGCATGGAGATGTCGTTTAAAGACATTTTTATTGCACCTGATTGAATTCCAGACAAACATCCTGGGTGAAGGATTCTGAGGGAGGAGCTGCAGAGATCACGGTGGGGGCAATTCCTGGAGCCCGGTGCCTTATGAGCGCTCATCTTACAGAATTCCACTAGTGGCACTAATTGAAGTAATTAAGGCTTTTCCCTGGCTGCAAGCGGCAGTGCTGGTGGAAGGGCAGGTTTGGGTGCCTCGGCCTCGCCCCACTGCCTGTCCCTGCTGACTCTGTGTCCTAGTTTAGGGCAAATTAGGGAGGAAAACTCCAAATGGGGGTTTCCCCAGGGAAATGACCCCTCCCCACCAACTGGTCCGGGAAAGAAAAAAAAAAAAAAATCCTTGGAGAGAAGTGGAAAAAGCTGTTTATTTAACAAAAATTGAGTAATATTAAATAATAAAACCTCTTGCTGTTCGATGGGATGGCAAGTCTAGGAAGAAAAAATGTCCTTTCCATGTGGTGTAGCTCGGCTCGCTCAGGTTCTTATCAGTCCTTTCGGTGCTGGAAAGTGCCGAGGCCCAAGCCCCGGTGGGCCCCAGACGTGAGCTCTGGGTGTTCAGTCCAGAGCAGGCTTGAACAGATCCAGGAAAAAAGGGAAAAAACAAAGGTCCAGGGAACTCCTCTGCCTCAGCTAGCTAAAACTAACTGAAAGCCAGAGAGAAGCTCTGTCCCGCTGTCTGTCTGTGCTGCAGACACCACAGTCCAGGAGCGGGATGTGTGGGAGTGATGTTTTTCCTTAACACAAACTGCGCGCTTCTTCTTCCCCCTCTCTTGCTCTCAGAGCCAGTCTTAAAAGCACAGAACTTAATATATAACATAAACCAGAGGATCGGGGATACCAGTATCATAAAGTCACCCCAGGACACTCTGCCTCTCCCCGCAGGGCTGAAGGTGCGCGAGGTTTCCATCAACGTCACGAGGCAGCAGGTGGAGGATTTCCACGGCCCCGAGGATTACTGGTGCCAGTGCGTGGCCTGGAGCCACCTGGGCACCTCCAAGAGCAGGAAGGCGTCGGTGCGCATCGCTTGTGAGTAAATCCCGCTTTTCTGGGGCTCTGAGGGCTGGGGTGCTGGGTTTGGGGTTAAACTTCCATGGATGTGGTCAGGCAGGAACATCCCAGGAGCCACAGGAGTCAGCAGAGATAAAAACACCTTCCCTCCTTTCCTGGGATAAACCCATCCCCAAGAGGCTGCCACGGGAACCCTGCAGGGCCCTGAGCTGCTCTTGGCAGGGAACAAACGATGGAGCTGCTGACCCTGGAGACTTTAGGGAAGGTGGGGGATGATGTTCCACTCCTCACGTCCTTGATGAGCTGTGGGGTCGTCACTCCCCTCCCACAGACCCCGCTGGGGGCTGCACAAGGGGAAATGCTCCAAACGCCAGGGGGACAGCAGAGACACAACCCCAAACACGGCTGTCACCAGGAGCTGCTCCAAGCCTCGTCCCATTCTTGGAACCAGACCTGGGACGTTTTCCTGGCAGAACAGGAGCCTGACACCGCCCGTGCCAGCAGAGAATTCAGGATTGCTTCCCCCAACCTGTGGTGAACCCTTTTCCTTTGAACTCCCAGCTCAGATCTTCCCTTTCCTCTCCTGGGAAAGGAGGTGCAGCCTGCAAAAAGCTGTGAGAAACATTCCCTGGGAGAGGAGGGCAGGAGCAAAGGCAGAACCTGAAGGGAGACTTTGCAGGGAGTGCTCCAGCTGTTCCTGACAATTTAAAAAGGTGTCTTTTAGCAGGGTAAACATTTGACAGGATAAAACAAACATTTGTCAGAAGTAAAAGGACAGTGTAAGAAAACCTTCATTTAATTAATGGCAGAGTTTTTTGTTGGCTGATTCAGTCTGAATGTCTAAATATGTGTAAATTCAATTTTTTATTTCACTGCATTAACTGTCGTAACACTGAGCCAATAATTCCCCTGCATTGCCGAGCTGAAAGGACCTTTATCTGAATTGAATTTTTATTGACTTTTCTCCGTGCTGTGATTTCCCAGCCCCACAAAATGGCAATCTGAGCCAGGCTCAGCAGGAGCAGGAGCAGCAGGAGCCTTTCAGCCCCTCGCTGTGGGATCAGCTCTTCTTCCCAGTGCCCCCGAGACCCCATTAACCCCACAGCGCTCTGGAGAGGCTCTTCAGCTGGGCCTGGAGTGTTCTGGGGGAGCCTGGAGGCTTTGTGTGGGAGCTGAGCTCCTCTCTGCCCGTTCCCAGGCTGTTTCTGCTCAAAGCCGAGTGCTTTGGTGGCAAAAGCAGCGGTTTGGGAGGGCAGAGGTGAAGGGGCTCCTCAGGCACAGCAGGAACATCCTGGGGTGGGATTTATGGCTTGGGGAACACCCTGGGAGGGTCAGGGATGAGACCCTGCAGGTCCAATCTCTGACAGAACCCAGAACGTTCTCCCAGCGCCTCTGCGATGGGCACTGAGGAACCGGCGGCTTCATTTCATCCCTTTATTTCAATTTTTCACCGAAATCCCGAAGTTTCTGAATTGTGAGGCAAGTCCAGAGTGTTGCAGCACTTTATATTTCTCCGAAGAAGCAGGTGAGTATTTCTTTGTGATAGTGGGGAAGGCAGAGCAAAGGGATCCTGCTCCATTTTTCACCCTAATAAAGGCATTTGTAGGCACAAGCGCAGGCCGGCTGTTAAGGAATGCCTTTTTAAAGAGAGCGCTGGAAAAGAAATTGGTTGTCTGTGGAGGGAAAAAAATCAACATTAAGAAAGAATCATGGAAAGGAGCATGAGGGACTGTGAGCATCTCCCTGCAGCCAGCAGCCTGCTCAGAGGGGTCTCGGTGGCTTTGGGAATGGCGGTGCCAGGGCTCTATTTCATCAGCTGTGAGCAGGGCAGCGAATGAAGTCAGTAAATCCCCACTGTGGGACACTGGGAACACGAGGAGAGTTCCTAAAGGAACCTCCTCCAGCAGGAAGGCACATCCCTGAGGGTTTCCACAGCGAGGGGACTCCAGGTATTCCTGGGAGAGAGCCAGTGATCCCGGCTGGATCCAGGTGCCCTTTGTGTCTGTTCTGCTCTGCCCAGGCACCCAGAGGTGCTGCAGCACTGCCAGACACTCCTGAAGCTCAGTTTGCACCGGGGCAGCCGTGCCTGCAGTTTGTCCCCAGCCTGGAATTCGGTCACAGGTTGGACCTGATGATTTCAAAGGTCTCTCCTGACCTGGTTCATTCTGGGATTGTGTGAATTGCTCCCAGCCCCTTCCTCCTCCTCCTCCTCCTCCCTGCAGCTGTCGGGGTGAGATCTGCACAGAGCAGGGTATCAGACGCTGCTCTGAGCAGGGCAGGGCCCAGCCAGGCTGGATTCTCTCGCTCCCAATCCAGTTCCAACGCCCTCGATTCACCCACAGCACCTGGGGCTCCCACCTTGTCCCTGCTCTGAGCTCTCCAGTTGTGGGAAGGCTCTGGAGATGGGAGGCACGGCTGGAACCTGGGCCTGGCGCTCTGGCACAGCTTGTGTCAAACACAGACGGCCTTGGAGAGTGGAGGAATGGGAACACAGTTGAAGGTGGTGGGATCCAGGGATCCAGGGTGTCCTGGGGCTCTGGGATGCCCAGTGCCACACTGGGAGTGCCAGGATCACTCACCCCACACCCCCTCGAGCTTTGGGGCAGGAGTGCCAGGGGTGATGAATTCTTGCACCCAAGGAGTGCCAATGGTGAGGAATTCTTGCACCCAAGGAGTGCCAATGGTGAGGAATTCTTGCACCCAAGGAATGCCAATGGTGAGGAATTCTTTGTCCAACCCTGCAGATCTACGGAAGAACTTTGAGCAAGACCCCCAGGGCAAGGAGGTTCCCATCGAGGGGATGATTGTCCTGCACTGCCGGCCCCCCGAGGGCGTCCCTGCGGCCGAGGTGAGGTTTGGGATGGGCACAGGGGCACAAGGAAAAGCTTTGGGATGGGGGAAGGATGGGGGAAGCAAAGAGCTCAGCTCCTGTGTGGTGCTGGAGGTGTTGGTCCAGGGCTCTTCTCCCCCAGAATGCTTCAAGTGTCCTTTTTCGATTTGCTAGGTTCACAGAAGTGTGGCTTTTTATCCAAATTCCGGACTGTTTGCTGAGAAATCCTGCTTTTCAGACAATTTTCATGTCCTGTGCTTCCAAACTGAAAGCAGATTGTTGCACATTTTCCCAGGAATTACTTTTCCCCTCTAAAAACAAGACAAAGTAAAAGGCGAACCTAAAAATATTATGATAAATGGTTGCTGGGGAGAGAAAATCTGCTGCAAGTAATAATTTGGTGGGGTTTGGCTTAGCTTTAAACAGGCTTTTTGTGATGAGAGCTGGATCTCAACAGGAAAACGATGGGGAAGCCTTAAAACGGCAATAACCAGGCTGCTCTTGGAGGGAGAGATTCGAAGTGGGTTGTGTTTAAAAATCCGCTGCAGGGGCTTTAAAACCCAAGGAAATGTTGAATTTTAATTGCACCCTGCAGTTCTCTCCAGCACCTTCTGGGGAATGACAGCAGTTGGATCACTCAGGAGTTGGTTTTGCCCCTTATCCCCAGCGTGGCTGGGGTTGGTAATAACTGAAGGAAGAAAAGGAAAATAGACCCCAGAGAAATGTGTGCTTTTAGTTAATGAGAAGGGATTGCAGCAGATGTCCCTGGAAATAAAGAGGAGAAATGCAGAGACACCATCAGTGAGGCAGAAGTGCTAAAGGAGAGGAAAATGAGGCAGAGATGGGCTCAGTGAGTGGCTGGATTTGTGTCCGGGTTTCTGGTGTGCTTTACTCTGTCAGAACAATTTCTGCTCCGACCTTCTCCTCAGCTCTGTGGTATTTTCACTCATTACCAGGAAAATGGATGTTGCATTGCAGAGAATTGCCAGGATTGCTGGATGTGTGCTCTGGAAAATGGATCTGGTTTGTAGATAAAACAAAGCTCCACAGGTGTGACTCCCCAAACATCCTCAACCTGATTGAATTTTATTGAGAATTTTAGATTTCTTTGAACTGGCAGCTTTACATTCCCCACTTAAACAGGGAGTCTGTCTTCTATGGAAGGCAGGAATTATGTCCAATGAAAACCTGACATTTTAATTGCTTGCTCCAGATAAAAGTGGTGGAGTTCCAAATGAACCCTGATTTACTGCTGTTGACAGTAAAATTGTTATTGCTGCTAATAAAGCTGGTAAATCTCACCAGGTCAGATTTGCTTTGCCCATTAAAACATCCCATAAAGGCTCGGGCTAATTCTGGGCTCATCGAGGTAAAGAGTCTGCTGCAAATAATTCAGCATCTTTAGAAAGTGGGTTAAACATGTTAAAGCAGCCCTGGCCCTGGGCTGGGGGGATAAACTCAGCTTTATTTCCAAGTTAAAGGACAGCGTGCCCTGATTAACACACGGCTGGGGAACAGCTGGGCCACAAAGGCTCCCTCAGCGACGGCTCCGCTTTTCCGGGGGTGCTGAGGGCTTCAAACCCCAGCGCTGGCAGCCAGTCCCTGGTTCTGATCCAGGAATTGATTTCATTAGAGTTTGGATGCAGCTCTGGATGGAAACATAGGGCTGGAAATAACTCGGGACAAAGGAGCTCCTCTCGTGTTCCATGAGATGCAAAGTGGGAGCTGACTGGGGCATTGTCGGTGTTTGTCCAACCCAGAGCCAGATGGAAACGGGAGGGAAGGAGGCTCCAGCCCATCCCTGCTCCGTGCCAGAGCCTCTCCCTCGGCGAGGGTTTGGTTATTCCAAGTAGAGAACTTCAGGAATGCTGTTAGAGTTTGGTTATTCCAGAGCTCCAGGAATGCTGATAGAGTTTGGTTATTCCAGAGCTCCAGGAATGCTGTTAGGGTTTGGTTATTCCAACAGAGAGCTCCAGGAACGCTGTTAGAGTTTGGTTATTCCAGAGCTCCAGGAACACTGTTAGAGTTTGGTTATTCCAGAGCTCCAGGAACACTGTTAGAGTTTGGTTATTCCAGAGCTCCAGGAATGCTGTTAGAGTTTGGTTATTCCAGAGCTCCAGGAATGCTGATAGAGTTTGGTTATTCCAGAGCTCCAGGAATGCTGTTAGAGTTTGGTTATTCCAGAGCTCCAGGAACACTGTTAGAGTTTGGTTATTCCAGAGCTCCAGGAACACTGTTAGAGTTTGGTTATTCCAGAGCTCCAGGAACACTGTTAGAGTTTGGTTATTCCAGAGCTCCAGGAATGCTGATAGAGTTTGGTTATTCCAGAGCTCCAGGAACACTGTTAGAGTTTGGTTATTCCAGAGCTCCAGGAACACTGTTAGAGTTTGGTTATTCCAGAGCTCCAGGAACACTGTTAGAGTTTGGTTATTCCAACAGAGAGCTCCAGGAATGCTGTATTCCCACAATCCAGGCACATTCCCTGTGCCTGCCTCCACCCCTCAGGGCTGGGGAGGGCTGGCCCAGGGCAGCCTCTGAGCATCCCCTGCAGTTCAGACACTTCACACCTGGAGTGAAACCCAGGTTCAGCCCGGTTAGTTATGGGAACCAGCCCCATCATCAGGGATAGTCTTCCCTGGAATTGTTTTATCTGGACCCAGAGGTGCTGAAACTCTCTTAAGCCTGAAGCCAGAAGCTTTAAAAGTAAATGTTCTTGACCTACCCTAGAGCCTGGTGTGAAAATTCCTGCCATCAGCCCTGAAGGTGTGGAAGGCAGGGATATTTTCTAGTGGTGGCTGGCACAGTTTCCTTGAGTTACCTTGGATTAACTCCCCAGGATGGTGAACCTTTGTTTCCCACTGTTCCTCTCCCCGTTCTGGCCACTGCTCAGATCCTCTCACCTGGCACTGATGCTGCCTTGGCTGGTTGAGCTCCCAGCAGCTCCTGGTGCTTGTTAGGGAATCTCTCATCCTCTCCCAGGGTGCTGATGGCACTGTGTGCCCTCAGGGCCACCCCTCGCCCTGCCTTTGTGCCGGAATGGGAATTTGGGGATTTTCCTGGGCAGCATGGCTGGCCCAGGGCACCTCTCTGTGCTAATCCCATATTCAGTTATTTAGCTCTGGGGTGGGGCAGCAGGGATTGCACAGGGATCCCAATCCCAGCTCCCAGGAGGGTGTTTAGGCAGAATTCCTGCAAATGAAGTTTTGTTGGGAGCAGTGTCTGTTGCTGCCATCTGTTCCAGAAGGAGAGAGCAGCAATGGGAATACCCAGATTAAGTTTGCTTTTACACATGTTCATTTCTGCACACAGCAAGTATAAAACCAGTTGCGAGAACGTGGATTAAAGGGCTGGATCCACAGTCTGAGCGTGTCTGAAGCAAAAACAGCTCAAAACCCAGTTTGTGTAAATTAATTTCCCAGCAGTGGAAGCTGGTGTGACTCTGAGGCTGCTCTGCTCACACAGCTCAGTGTGGTCAATGGTCTTTAAGCTGAGTAACACAGCAGTGAGAGCAAAATCCAGGGATTACAAATAGGGAGCAGCAAAACTCCAATTGAGCTCTGCCAGGGCTGCCTCGGGAGCCCCAGACCCGCTGGGCAAGCCCAGGGTGAGGCTGCCGTGCCCTGGCTCCCTCAGCAGCACATCCCAGCTGCTCCTGCTGGCCACACCTGGAGAGGGCCGGGGCAAGGAGCAGCTCCCTGAGCCTGCAGCCCCTTCCCAAGGATCTGATGGCACTCACATGGAGCCAAAGTGCCCCTCTGGTGCTGGAACTCCGTGGGTGTGCCTGGGCTTGGGAACACCAAATCCTCCTGTGGCAGTGGGGAGAACAGAGTGACTGAGGTCCTGCCTCATGTGTTACCCCTTCAAATGGTCAGGATAACCTTGGGGAATGCTGAAAGCGTTCTGGATCCAGGGACAGGCACCTCCCTCTGAGTAATGTACCCCATCCTGGAGCTGCTGCTTTTCCAGGGCAGATCCAGCTCAGCTGCCCTCAGCCTCTGCAGCCCACCCTGGATACATTTCTGATCCTATAGCCCACCCTGGATACATTTCTGATCCTATAGCCCACCCTGTATGTATTTCTGATCCTATAACCCACTCTGGATACATTTCTGATCCTATAGCCCACCCTGGATGTATTTCTGATCCTATAACCCGTCCTGGATGTATTTCTGCCCCTATAACCCGTCCTGGGTTTATTTCTGCCCCTATAACCCGTCCTGGGTTTATTTCTGCCCCTATAACCCATCCTGGGTTTATTTCTGCCCCTATAACCCATCCTGGGTTTATTTCTGCCCCTATAACCCATCCTGGGTTTATTTCTGCCCCTATAACCCATCCTGGGTTTATTTCTGCCCCTATAACCCGTCCTGGGTTTATTTCTGCCCCTATAACCCATCCTGGGTTTATTTCTGCCCCTATAACCCATCCTGGGTTTATTTCTGCCCCTATAACCCATCCTGGGTTTATTTCTGCCCCTGCACTCTTTGGGAGCAGGTTTTCCATCTCCAGAGTTCTCTACAAAGCAGGGAATGAGATGTTTTTACACAGCTCTGCTTTGGGGAGGTGCTGGGCTTCGGGGCACCCTGGGTGCATCAACACAGCAGTAAAAGAGGAAGAAAACCCAAATTCTGGTGCTGGGCAAGCTGGAAAAGGCTTTGAAATCCTCTTCTCATGCATTTACATAGCAAGCAGAGAGAGCTGGTGAGCAGCTGTGCTTGCAGGCATCGGCACCCAACCCAAATAAATTCAGTTTTTATGAGTTAAGCATGGAAATGAAAAAGAAAATTCAGCATTTAAATAGAGCAGCTGAAAATCCCCCACTGAAGCAAATGTTGATTCAAGTCTGGAGAGTCTCTGCTGGCACGGGCTCGGTGGGACCGGAGCCCTTCCCCTCACCGTTGTTATAGATACATATATTGTTGGCTTTTCACAAATATTAAAATGAATGTTATGTGTATAAGAATGGAAATTTTTGTTGTATTAATATAGGTTTTTTTATTTCTGTTATTGATGAAACTTAGAAATAGTGGTATAATACATGTATGTTAGGCTATGACATAGCATTAAAACAAAAACTACTTTTGTTTGTATAACCCAAAGACTGAAAAAGATAGATGGAGATCTTTTCTTTCTTTTGTAAACTCTCTTATCCAGATGAGGACAGCAGTGACCAGAACTCTGGGGGAGGAATTTATTGCATTTCTGGTATCAGGGAATGTAAATCTCGGTGGCTCCAAGAAGATTGATCCATTGGGAAGGGGGCAAGAGAAAACTGAACAGAAGAACCCCAAAGATCCTAAGCAGAATGTCTGAATATGTGTGAGAATTTATGGATATGAATGAGAATTTATGGATATGTAGCAAGGTTCTGTTTTTAAGGGACAATCCTTTGTCAGTGAGGTGAATGCAGAGACACCCGGCCCTATCTGTATACTTTACTTTATTTTTAATCCTAATTGGTTTTTTGTATTAAACTTTTAAATGCTATAAAAATTATGTGAACCTCGTTTTTCACACCGTTGGTGGGAGCTGGGCTGGGCAGGAGTCAGCTCTGGGTTCCAGCCCGTTCCCAGGGAGATATTTGGGAAGTGTGTGCAGGAATTGTGTGCCGTGGCTCGGGGTGTGCTCCTGAGGGCCAGGGGAGACCCTCAGGGACCCTCTGGGGACCTGGGCCTGGCTGGGCCCTGGGGTGCTTCACTCCGCAGGAAAACATCCTGATTTTGGCACTGCTGACGGTGGGGAAAGGGAGGGAAGTTCCCTCAGAAACAGGGGCTGGAATGTTGATTTGGTCACAGTTTGGCTGTGCAGGCCAGAGCCTCTCCCCTCCCAGGGCCGACCTTGGTGCTGCACACAGCCGCTGCTTTGGGGAATTTCGGGAAGCAATCTGGGAAGGGAAGAGAGGCTCCTCTGTCCCGAGGACATTGCTAAAGCTGTGTTTGCCAGGGACATGCAGCATTTCCTCCAGGGATCACCTTCAGCTCCCCTTAGAGCCCTCACACATGGCCCTGGCACCAGGGAGAAACCCTCACCAGCCTCATGCAGCAGGAACAGAGCACTGAGCTGTGAAAAACAAGGTTCACATATTTGTTTTTTTATAGAATTTAAAAGTTTAATAGGAAGACAATTAGGAGATAAAAATAAAGTATACAGATATGTCTGGGTGTCTCTGCATTCACCTCACTAACAAAGGATTGTCCCTTAAAAACAGAACCCTATTACATATCCATAAATTCTCACATATTCAGACACTCTTCTTAGGATTTTTGATGTTCCTCTGTTTAGTTTTTCCTTGCCCCCTCCCCAATAGATCAATCTTCTTAGCGCCACTAGGTTTTATGTCCTCCAATAATGGGTGCCATAAATTTTTCCTTTGGAGGGCTTGGAGGACTGCTTGTCTTCATCTGAACAAGATAATCTTAGGATGCAGAGGGTCTCTGACCAACGTTTTAGTCTCTGGGTTATATAAACAAAAAGCAGTTTTTGTTTTAATATCATGTTATAGCCTAACATATATATGTATTATACCACTAAGTTTCATCAATAACAGAAATAAAGGAAACCATATTAATACAACAAAATTTTCTAACCTTATAACATTCATTATAATATTTGCAAAAAGCCAATAATATGATATGTATTTATAACATGAGTCACCCTCCCCAGCCTGCACAGTACATGGAGTTTTCGAGGCAGAACGCTCCCCACCCCAGGGCAGGGCTGGTTTTTGGGTGTTTGCTGTGTTTGTGTGAGTCTGGCCCATTGCTCTGTTGCTCCCCCAGCAGCTGCTCCTGGCTCCCAGCCCTCAGGAGCCTCACGCTGCTTTGAGGTGGCTGCGAAAAACGAGCTTCACATGATTTTTATAGGATTTAAAAGTTTAATAGAAAAAGACAATTAGGAGAAAAAAATAAAGAATACAGATAGGGCCGGGTGTCTCTGCATTCACCTCACTGACAAAGGATTGTCCCTTAAAAACAGAACCCTGCTACATATCCATAAATTCTCACACATATTCAGACATTCTGCTTAGGATCTTTGGGGTTCTTCTGTTCAGTTTTCTCTTGCCCCCTTCCCAATGGATCAATCTTCTTGGAGCCATCGAGATTTACATTCCCTGATACCAAAAATGCAATAAATTCCTCCCCCAGAGTTCTGGTCACTGCTGTCCTCATCTGGATAAGAGAGTTTACAAAAGGAAAAAGAAAGTGTCTCCATCTATCTTTGTCAGTCTTTGGGTTATACACACAAAAGTAGTTTTTGTTTTAATGCTATGTCATAGCCTAACATACATATATTATACCACTGTTTCTAAGTTTCATCAATAACAGAAATAAAGAAAACCATATTAATACAACAAAATTTTCTAATCTTATACACATAACATTCATTTTAACATATGCAAAAAGCCAACAATATAATCTGTATCTATAACAGGGCACATCCTCAACCTCCAGCGCTGCACAAAACGCCGGCTGTGCTCAGCTCCTGGCCCCGGAGCGCGGCTCAGCTCAGCCTGGAGCCCGTGAGAGGGAAGCTGCAGCAAGCGGGACCCGTGCAGGGCAGGGGGGACGTGTGGGGAGCCCCAGCAGAGCTCAGAGCTGCCTCTGTTTGCTGCCCAAGGTCTCCCCTTCAGCCACCCCAGCCCTGAGCAGCTTCATCAAGGGGCAGTTGTGCAGCCCTGCCCTGGGTCAGGCAGGCAGGGCCAGGCTGCAGCCAGAACCTCGGGCCATGGGCTGGCTTTGCTTCCTGTTCATCAATTCTGACCTTTTTATAGGCACTGCTGCATTCTGTACAGCACAGGATAGAAAAAGAGCTTTTGTTCCTTCTCTTTCTTTCTCTTTTGTTCCTCTCCTCAAGTGAATTTCATGACACATCCTTTCTTTATCTTCTTAGCTGACCTTTTGGTGTTTCTTTAAATAGGTTTTCTCCAGTCTGTGCCCTCTTCTTGAAGCTCTTCATTTTTGGGGGAGAAGGCACAAAAAAGGAAGACTGGGGTGGTGTTTAGTACTGATGGCGTGAGAGAAGAGTTTGAGGTGTCCCCATGTTGTGAAAAGTCCTTCCCTTGCAGGGCCCAGAGACCTGCTCAGCTCACCCAGCTGCTCCTCAGAGCTCTCAGCTTTAAATCATCCCCCAGGTGCTCTGGAGAATGAAGCTGTGAGCTCCTAAACGGGTCCAAAGCCCTCCTCACCCCTGAGACCCCCCTTGTCCGTGATGTTCTGTGTCCCTGACTGGGCTCAGAGCTGCTCATCCCCATCACTGTCCTGAGCAGCTCCGGAGGGATTTCACATCCACAGTGCTGGCAGCTCACCCGTCACCCTCCGTGCTCCCCCGAGCTCAGCAGAGGGATTTCCTCTCTCTGGGCTGAGCTGGGGTCGGTGACAGCAGCGTTTCCTCTGCAGTGAGGAGCAGGGACAGCTCGCTTGTCACCCTGAGCAGCTCAGGAGGAACCAGGCTGAGTGACAGGTCCTGCAGCAGGCAGCAAACACAATGAATTCCTTCCACCGCCTGCTTCCCCCAGCCCTGCGGCTGCTGTCAAAGCACGGCTGAGCTGTAACCTGGAAAATCCGTGGTCAACACCCATTTAATGAAGTTTGGGATAATCTCTGGGTTGTGTGTTCGGCCTTATTAGTGCTTCAGAGTGTAAAATATTAATTCTGTCGGGTACAGCAGCAAAAAAAAAGTGTTTTGGTAGGTGATAATCCTTCAGGCAGGTGTGCTGGGGTGCTGGGGGAGCGTCACTGCTGCCTCCTCCAGCGGTGACAAACGGGCTTCGGAGTTCTCAGCTGTCAGGGCTTGTTCCTGTTTCATTCAGTGGGCTTGAAAATCAGGTTTGTAAATGTTCCCTCGACTGGACAGGGAGCTGCCATTCCCTGCACGGGGGTGAAGCTGCAGGAGGGGTTTGGTCACCTCCTTGAGGCCTGGGTGTGATGAGGAAATGAAATCTGCAGGTGTGAGACCGAGAAATGGGGCTGTGAAATGGGGCTGAAGCTCCCCCAGGGTGGGGGCTTCATAAATTCTGTCACCATTTCCCTCTCCTGTCCCTCAGCAATGTCCCTGCCCTGCTATTACAGCGTCACAAAACCCTGACACGAGAGAGAAATGTTCCTAAACCTCAGGCTTTCAAATTAATAAACCCAAACCCAAGTTTTAGCTTGCTGGACTCTGTTTATCTTTACCTGAACGATGCTGAGGGGCTTTGGAGCTGCAGGGAGGAGCTGGGGAGGTAATTCCTAGCTGGAAATCTTGGGATGGAGAGGGGAGCAGCAGCAGGAGCCAATTCCCACCTGGAAATCTTGGGATGGAGAGGGGAGCAGCAGCAGGAGCCAATTCCCAGCTGGAAATCTTGGGATGGAGAGGGGAGCAGCAGCAGGAGCCAATTCCCAGCTGGAAATCTTGGGATGGAGAGGGGAGCAGCAGCCAAGCCCATTGTGAGGCACGAGGTGCAAACCTGAGCCTTAAAGTTCACCCCAAATCCCTTTCCTGTGAATGCCCCCTCAGACCAAAGCTGAAATTTGAGCATTAGCAGGAACTCGCAGCTCTCCCGACACCTCCTGTCTGCTCCGCCTGTGGTGCAGCTCTCACGAGTTTCTGGTTCTTTTTGTTTGCTTTGTTTTTGTTTTGGGTTTGGGTTTCTTTTGTAATAAAAGGGCAGCTGTTGTGCTAAACGATTGCTGATAGTTTACTGTTACTGAACTATTACTGTTGAGTGCTCTGCAGAGGTTTGTGAAATACTCTGAAATATCTTTATCACATAATATATGCATATATTTAAGATTTAAATGTGTTGTATCCACCGCTGCTTTCTCAAATGTTTAACACAGATTCTGACATTTTAATGGAGTGCTGTAGATGTTCCCAGGAATATCTGCCTGAGCTCCAAGGGTTTATTTACCGCCAGGGCTTTTAATGGAAATGTAAAAGCATTTCTCTTCTGGGCAGCACACATTCCACCGCGAGCACATCAACACAACGCCAAACCCACATAAAATTCAAAAGCTGCGAGGACTCCAGAAGCAGCGAGAGCCTGTTTTACATAGGTTTGTGTATTTATGGGGCTGCCACACGCTCGCTAAAATGGGCAGGATAATGGGGCTGCAGTAAAACACCCCGGCAAAGCAGGCTGAGAGTCGCAGCCTGCCATGAATCGTGCTGCAGCCACAGAGCAGGGTGGGATTGCTCCGTGCAAACAGCCTGCATTTGTCCAGGTGCTTATGGATCCTGCCTCTGCAACAGCAATATTTGCTTTGCTTTTAAGGGATATTAGTTACAAGTACAATAAATGTGCTTCATTTCTCACCGGAGATATTTCACTCTCAGGACCCAGCCCGGGAATGTGCAATGTCTCGTCTGTGATTGATCTGATATTTAGATTGCGATTTTTAGCTGCTTTTAAGAGCAAATTCATAATTTTTATCGTTTCCCATTCAGCAAAGATTGAGAGCTGTCGTAGCTCGTCCAGGACATGCTGGTCTGCACTGATTTTATAACGAGGGGGTCTAATGACGTGTCAGCCTCTTCATTCTATAAAACCTGGCCTCAGTTAAAGCTGTTTTGTTTGAGGTGCTTGTTGTGGACAGCACAAAACCAGTTCCATTTCCAAATTCCATTTATTTTATGTTCTGTTACACCTTCAGCCACACTCTGCCCTTCCTCACCCGCTGCTCCAGGTGTTCCTGTTCTGTGATTTATTCTGGCAGCAGGGGAATTTGGGGTGGTTTGAGCTCCAGGAGTGGTCAGGACTCCCCAGGGCTGAGGGCTGAGCTGCTCCTCCAGCCTGGAGCTTCTCCAGCTCTTTCCTGCCAGCCATGACCACCCCCAGGTCCTGCTGTGCTGTCCCCTGTCCTCGACCTTGCAGCAGCATCTCCAGGTGCCTCTGCTGCTGATTTTGTCCATTTTGCAGCCCTTGGGGGCACTTCAGGCCCTGCACATCTCCCCTTCAGTGGGCACAGCCCTTGGGTGAGCGGCTGTGCCGCCTCTCGGGCAGGCAGGGGAGCTGTGCCCGGGGTTTTCTTCCAGCAGAAAAAATGTTTGTTTTCCTTCTGCGATTTGGCTGGTTGTGAATAAATCAATACAGCCAGGAGGTAGCGAGGTCATGAAATAGAAATGCTGGAGCAAAGCACTTCTGAATTAGATTGCTAAACTGAGAAGAAAAAAGACGGGAGATAACTTTGTAGTTCCCCTGAATAGATAATTCCTTTTTATACAGACATGTGCTCTGGGGCCTCTCTGGGTTTGATGTGCTGCTTTGCAGTGGTGTGTGTTTTCTCTTGCCCTGTTGTCAGAAATGTTTTTAATTTTGAATGCTTGAACATGAAAGGATAAGTTGTGAGACTTTATCATTGTGTTTGTAATCATGGGGATGATTGTGTGAGCGAGTCCTGCAGGGATTTGGGAAGTTCAGGGTGAGGGAGGTGGGGACTGAAGCAGCTGGAGGCCCCACCAGTGGTGACACTGAAATGCTTTAATGGTTCGGGAATGTTCTGCCTCTGGGCACAGAGATCAACACCTCTTTTAATCGTGAGCAGCATTAACAGAGAAAGCAGGGAGTTGTGACTCTGGTGCCTGTTGCATTCAGTTCTCAGTGTCACAGCCAAGTGTCCCACATTTGTTAACTGACTGTTGTATTTCTGTAGAGTTTGGGGTTAAATACTGCTTCCAGTGTGGCCACAAAGATGATTCTGTAACGAATCTAAAGGTGTTCAGTGATCTCTCAGGTCCCTCCCAACCCAGACCTCACAGCTGACCCCATCTGAAGGCTGCTAACAAAAGGAACATCATCAGGTATCGATGATGGCCCAGAACGTGAGAGAACAGTGGAAATACAGCCTTGGCAGGCGTTGGTTTCAATTACTGAAAGCTTCCTGTGATGATCTCCTTATCTCCAAGCATTTCCTGTATAAATGTGATCCTGCCTATCAGGACACCACGTTAGCAAAACCCTGCAAACATCATCACCAGCAGCCTTATCTAAAGAGATAATTCAGTGTCAGCAGCACTTGAATTACCGTCCAAAATCTGCGCCCTGAGAACCGGTTTGGAATGAGATCCCTGGATTTCTCTGTATCCTGCAATCCGGAGCTATTTGGCAAAACAAAAGTTGAGGCTCAGCTGCTCACCTGCACTGCTGAGCTTTGCAGGGACGGGGATTTGAGCTGCAGCAGGATAATTTATCTCTGCTCACCATCAAATCATTGAAGTCAGGCCGTGTGTGTGTGCTCCATCCCACTGGGAAACTCCCATCCCTAATGACCTTTGGGGTTATTAATGCTGATTTGTTCATCATTTGTGTATGGAGATAAAAAACAGTGCTCCAGTTAATGGTAGACACTCCAAAAATAGGAATAAAGATAAACTTATCTGGGATCTGATGATGTCTTTACCAAGCAGACAAGGTACCATTAGCAGTGGCATTTTTAGCAATGGCTCCTTATCCCAGGGATCCAAAATAGCCTGGCTGAGTCAGCTCCTTGCCCACCTCTACCACTATAAATTGATGCACACGTCCAGGCTGTCACCTCTCCCTGTACACCGATTCCAAATCATATTTTAATTGCATTTTGATGCAGTCCCTCCCCTGGTGGCCTGCGCTCCCCTCTCTGGATCTTCCATCAGTGTGAGTGTTTGGGATTTCAGAGGAGGAGCTGTGGCCTGGCGTGGCCACAAATGAGGATTTGTGGCCACAAATGAGGATTTCTCCCCTTGCTCGTGGAGGTTTGTGCAGCAAAACGTCCCTGCCCGCCCTGCAAGGGAAATAACAACACAGGAATGGGCATGGAGGTCTCAGCTGATCCCTCTGGCCACCACCAAGTGCATCCCCTCAGGGCAGAGCCTTCTCCAGCTTCCCCAGCACGGCCCAGCCTGATTTATGGGTTAGTCAGCGTGTCAGATTCCTGTAATGAGATTATATATTCAATCTAATGAAGGAAAAATATGCTTACCAGCCTGGTGTGACAGTGCTGTGATTAAATGATTCAAGAACAGAGTTCCCTCAGTGGATTAATTAAAAAAAAATACAGCAGGTACAGCTGACCTGCTCCGGGTGTTGTGAGGGGCTCTGGCACAGGATTAATGGCTTGTGATGGTGTTGATAAAATAATGACAATAAAGGCAGGGAGGAGTGTGTGAAGCTCTTGGGTTGATGTTAAACCCCTCCTGTGGGTTTAACATGATCTGTGCTGGTGGAGGTTTCCCCTCCTGGTTTGAGTCCCAGGGTGGAAAGGAAGAGAAAAGTGCGACAAAAGCTCTCGGAATGGGGTCACCTGCCCTGCCCATCCCCATCCTAATTCCAGCCAGAACACTGAGGAAGATCCCTCCAGCTTGAATTTTGAGGAGCAGGAGTTCCATGTTTGAGGAAGGTGAGGAGTTTTTTGCTGCTTTTCCACCTGAGAGAGGAAGAAAAGCATCACCATGCACTGTGCTACCAGAGCCCTTTGTGCTGTGCTGGGTCACCTTCCCCACCTCAAACCCTGGGACTGGGAGCTGCCTGGGGGCTCAGTCTGGTTGGAATCTCAGACAAGGTCACCAAAAAGAGCCAAAAATTCAGTCCCAGGTTTGGGATGTTTGAATGTCCATCAGAGCAAGCGGTGAGGAACTCTCAGTGGATGAGTTGGGATCAGCTTTGTTTTTCAGGGAGAAGAGTTCTCTAACTCCCATAATCTGCCCAGGCTCTGGGGTGCTGAGCTGATTTTACTCTGATAATGCCATAAGCTGGTCTGTGATAATTGCTTTCTGTAACTGGGACAATTTATGATGATGCTAATTGGGCTGCTGCCACCCAGGGAGGGGCTGAGTTAATCCCTGCCTGTCCTGGAGCTGCAGATCCCGATGTGATCAGCCCTCCTTGGAAACTGAGGGAGGGGGGGTTAATTCTGAGCAGACTGAATTTCAGATGAAAAAAACCCAGATCTTTTTCTACCAACCTACAGCATTTTATATCAGGTTTAAAGTCTGGTTCCAGATCATCAGACTAATTCTTAAAGGGAAAAGGTTTAATTCTGTTACCAGCAGCTCTGTGATCTCCACGGTGAGGGAAGTGAACTCTGAGGAGTTCTGAGTTTGCTCTTCAGGCACTGCAGTCCAGACCCCACGGCTCATCCCAGTGGGGGAGATGTTTTAGGTTCTGCTTTTATTTTCCCTGGTTGCTCTGTGAGTGTTTTTGCGGGGGCTGAAGTTTGCCAAAGGTTACATCCCTGCCAGTGACAAACATCTTTTGTCATCACGACTCCTTTAAATGTATTTTTATCCCATAAATCCATCCCTTGGTTCTCCATCTTTGAAAGCCTCCATCTGCTGAGGCAGAGCAGGGGATGGCCTTGGATAAACCTGGTTTTCCTCAGGGAAGGGGGGCTGGAGTGAGGGGAGCACTGGCAGTGCCATCCTCCCTGACGAATCAGGCTTTGATCTCACGTCCCGGCACTTTGGTGTTTATGTTCCGTCTGTTTAATGTTCTCCCTTCGCCGGAATCATCGTTCTTTTAAATGCTCTGCTTTACTGTAAATGTTTTAATGTTTTCTGCTCGCCAAACCCCACATTCCCAGACTCAGCAAGCACAGGATGAGCTCCCTCCAAGGGTGAGGGTGACAGGAACGGGGACCTTGAACCCCTCTCCCCACCCCAAAAATCCCCTGGCCCAAGGAGAGTCAAAATTTATAAACACACTTGTGAAATAATGAACTCTGGGAATGCTGGCCGTGTTTGTCATTTCTCTGCCCATTTCACTGCATATAAAGTGTGTTCACCATCGAACTCCTGTCACTTGATTTATGCCCGTGTGGCTGCTCCATAATTTAAATTGAATTCCTAATTTCTCTCCTGAAACCCCCTCAGATAATTACTGTTAAGGTTAACTGCAGAGGGGGAACTGAATAGTCAGTGGATTAGTTGGTTGTTCTGAGTCTTAGGCCACAGGAAAAGGGAACACAATCCGGGGGATATTGTCCAGGGAAGGGTTTGGCATGGCTGGAAAAGCTCTGGCATGGCTGGAACAAACTCCCGGGGATATTGTCCAGGGAAGGGTTTGGCATGGCTGGAACAAACTCCCGGGAAAGGTCTGGCACAGCTGGAACACCTCCCAGGGATATTTTCCAGGGAAAGCTCTGGCACAGCTGGAACAAACTCCCGGGGATATTGTCCAGGGAAAGCTCTGGCATGGCTGGAACAAACTCCCGGGGATATTGTCCAGGGAAAGCTCTGGCATGGCTGGAACAAACTCCCGGGGATATTGTCCAGGGAAAGCTCTGGCACAGCTGGAACAAACTCCCGGGGATATTGTCCAGGGAAAGCTCTGGCACAGCTGGAACAAACTCCCGGGGATATTGTCCAGGGAAGGGTTTGGCATGGCTGGAACAAACTCCCGGGAAAGGTCTGGCACAGCTGGAACAAACTCCCAGGGATATTTTCCAGGGAAAGCTCTGGCACGGCTGCTTTTAGCACAGCTGCTTGGTCCCTGCCTCCGAGCTGTGGCCAGGCTCCTGCAGGCACAGGGGAAGTGTCCCCTGGCTGGGAGGGAGGGTTGGATGTGGGAGGACAGAGGGATGGCAAAGGGATCACAGAGCTCCAATCTTTTCCCCACTTTCAGTGTGAAATGTGTGAATTGAACCTCGCCCTCAGGTAGCTCACATTTGCACAGATGTGTCAAATCTTGATCTAATTCCATTGCCACCGTGCAGGATGAGGTGCCCCAGACCTGGAGCCTTTTCCAGGTGGGTTTGCAGCCCTTGGCCGGGATGTGCAGGGCTGGATCCGTCCCAGCAAAGCCGGGAGTGCTGCTGTGGAGGGGAATCTGCTGCCTGGCACCAAATGTAATTGGCTTTGATGGTCAGTGTTTGCAGATTTGTTTAGGAACTGGAAAATGTACAAATTGCAGCCCATCTGCGCAGAGCGGAGTGCTAATGAATGCCTGCAGCTACCACAGCCATAAGCTCATTACCACAAAGTTCCAAGTCCTTCCACAAGTTGCTAAACAAGGTTATTCATCTGAACGGAGTGGAGAAGGGAGTTTGACTGCAGGGCACAGCCAGAGCTCCTCCAGATCTAGAAAAGCTATTAGAACAACCCCCCGTTCGTTGGTCTTTTAATAGAATCCGTTGATTTTATTTCTATTTTTAATTTTGCTCTCCTGTGACAGCAGCTTGCCATGCCTTAACTATTTTCTGTTAAGGTTTGGAGTGGAAAGGCGCCTTGCGGGTGACTCCTGGGTGTGCTGAGGGATGCTGGGTGGTGAACTGGAGGAGATGGATTGGAACACATCGTACGCAGCGTTTCAGGGGCTTTATGGACCGTGGCAGCAAACACTAATGGTCTCTGTTCTCTGGGTGTTTGTGTCAGCTGGGAATCTGTTATGATGACTCAGCTCTTCCTCTGCGTGCCATGTCAGGCCATTTCATCTTCCTGTTTCTTCACAAAAAAAAGTGGAATTAATAATAATTATTATCTGTTTTATAGAACTGGTAGTTGTCCAAGTGTTTGAACATCCAATGCATGGTGCAGCAGGAGCAATATGTAAAAATATTTCCTATTCTCTCTTGGCTGAGGTTTTATTCCACGTTCCTTGAGGAAAAATCAGCTTTTCTAAGTTACCAGCCAAAGGAAGCATTTCCTCATCCAGTTAAGGAGTTCATAAGGCCTTTGGCCTGCTCCACATTTTCCTGTGCTCCTCCCTGCCAGGTGGAGTGGCTGAAGAATGAGGAGCCCATCGATTCCAACCTGGACGAGAACATCGACACCAGGGCCGACCACAACCTCATCATCCGCCAGGCGCGCCTGTCAGACTCGGGCAACTACACCTGCATGGCTGCCAACATCGTGGCCAAGAGGAGGAGCCTGTCAGCCACCGTGGTGGTCTATGGTCAGTGACAGGGCTGGGGGCCAAGAGCAGGAGCCTGTGGGCCACTGTGGTGGTCTGTGGTCAGTGACAGGGCTGGGGGCCAAGAGCAGGATTCTGTGGGCCACTGTGGTGGTCTGTGGTCAGTGACAGGGCTGGGGGCCAAGAGGAGGAGCCTGTGGGCCACTGTGGTGGTCTGTGGTCAGTGACAGGGCTGGGGGCCAAGAGCAGGATTCTGTGGGCCACTGTGGTGGTCTGTGGTCAGTGAGAGGGGCTGGGGGCCAAGAGGAGGAGCCTGTGGGCCACCACGGTTGTCTGTGGTCAGTGACAGGGCTGGGGGCCAAGAGCAGGAGCCTGTGGGCCACCACAGTGGTCTGTGGTCAGTGAGAGGGGCTGGGGGCCAGGCTGTGCCTGCATTGCTATTTTGATTTGTGCTGCTATTGCTGCACTGATCCCTCACAGCATCACCCAGCCAAGCCCGTCCCGCTGGCATGGGTTGGGTTTGGTGCTGGGGGGCTCTGGCACGGCCCCACAGCCCCCCCGTGTTGGTGTTTTGCAGTGAACGGGGGCTGGTCCTCGTGGACGGAGTGGTCCAGCTGCAACGCGCGCTGCGGCCGGGGCTGGCAGAAACGCTCGCGCACCTGCACCAACCCCGCGCCCCTCAACGGGGGAGCCTTCTGCGAGGGCATGTCCGTGCAGAAAATCACCTGCACCTCCCTCTGCCCCGGTGAGTCCCCGCAGGGCTCTGGGGGCCGCGTTCACGGGAGAGCTTTCTGCGGGAAGCAGCCGGAGGGAGTTGGGAAGGGAAAGGGAAATGCGGCCGTGGTTAGGCCCAGCCTGGCGCGGCTGTGAGTGCAGTGCCAGGCACCTGTGGCCAGGCTGGAACTGACCCTGGCACCGCCAAAACCCTGCCAGGACAGCCACTGGCTCAGGGGGAGAGATCAGGGACCTGGGTGGGGGCCTGGGGTTCGTTTAGAGGGGAGCTGATGTTAACAACACCAGAAACACAGAAACCCGAGCTGAGAACTTGGTTAAAAGCATTATTTATCACACAAAATTTGCTCTGGAGTGTGAAAAGAGCGCTGCTGCAGGAGCTCAGGTGGCACAGGCAGAGCTGACCGTGTTCCCTGCCCGCAGTGGACGGCAGCTGGGAGGTGTGGAGCGAGTGGTCAGTGTGCAGCCCCGAGTGCGAGCACCTGCGGGTGCGGGAATGCGCCGCGCCAGCCCCGCGCAACGGCGGCAAGCACTGCGAGGGCCTGAGCCAGGAGTCCGAGAACTGCACCGAGGGGCTCTGCATCCAAGGTGAGCTGCCACGGGGCTGGGCACGGGATTTGGGATTGGCCCGAGACGTGACACAGGGAACCTGTGTGGGTGGGAATCGTGTCCGAAATATTCCCGTGAAAAGGGAGGCGGTTTTCTGTGTGGAGTTTGAAATTTTCCTGGTGGCTGGATTTGTGTTGCGTGTTCTTTGCCTGTGAACGATCAGATGATGCTAAAATCCCAGATCCAGGGGGTTTGCAGGGTGTAACTCCGACCTCCACAAGCAAATGTGCTCCTCAGCCTCTGCCTTTCCTTGCAAGCAAATGGGCAAAGCCCCCCCAGGAGAGCTGCGGGTGCAGCAGCCGGTCAAGGTCGGAGTTTCTCCTTTAGCAGGAGCTAAACCCAAGCAAATCTGCAGCTCCCTGGGAAAGGCTTTGCCCTTCACCAGTGTCTGGGAAGCATCTGGAAGCTGCTGCTGTCCCCAGCACAGGGAGCTGGGCAGAGCAGCCCTGCAGCTGCGCAGGCTCGGCGTGCGGGAGGAATTTGTGGGTTTATCCCTGCCCTGAGCCTGCTCCTGTCCCCGTGGAGGGGCTGTCACCTCGTCAGGTGCGACTGCAGCCCTGGGAGCCATCAGGAGTGCCAGGGCTGGGAGATGCTGCAAATAAGGATGTGTCTGTTTTCTGTAATGTTGTGTTTAGCCAGCCCTCTGTCCTTCTTTCTATGGTTCTGCACTGCCTTCTCCTCTAAACAAAATGCACTCTCTTCTTTTGCCCTGAGACTTTAATGTTTTCCTGGCGGCAGAGAGCATCCTGTGTATTTATTCAGGCTTCAGAGACGCCTGAGCTGAGACCTTCCATCAGATTTTGCTGGGGTCTGGTGGGAGGGGACACTCAGCACTCTGGCTCTGGATTCCTGCACTTAAAATTCCCAGGGCTACAGAACAGCTCCAAGATGTCCAAGGACAGAAATGAAATTTAATTTATTTTTTTTTCCTTCCCTGTGTTTTAAGAAGGAATAACCAGAGAGAGTTTGGGAGCAGTGTCATTCACCCAGCTCTCAGGGGCTGTGCTGGTCCTGGGGTGTTTCCTGGGGTCTCTCCTCCCTGTGCATTGCTGAGGGCTGGATCAATCCCAGATCCATCCCGGTGTCCATCGGCATGGGAGCTGGCAGGAGGATGTGTGGGAAGGGTGTGAGGAGCAGCAGCTGAGGCTGCACGGTGGGGGTGTGACAGCCAGAGGGGACCTGCCACCCCCTGGACTCTGTCGTGGTGTCCCCAGGTCAGCTGGAGACGGCCCCACTCAGGTCACTGCCTGCAGGGACACAGTGAGCGGGAAATGTTCCTGTCCTGCCCAAACTCCCCCCTTTCCCCGTGTGGGCTCCTGTGGGTCACTGCCACACCTCAGCCGTGCCTGGGGCACAGGGACAGAGCCACGACTGTGCCAGGGAGCCTCTGGCACTGGGGGAGCCGGGTCAGCTCTGCCCTGCGAGGCCCCTGGGGCTCACACAAACTCCTTCCCTCCTTCTCCTGCGCCAGGGAGGCCCTGGAGCCACAGAATGCTGGAGTGGTTTGGGTGGGAAGGGACCCTAAAGCCCTCTAGCCCCACTCTCCTCCATGGAGACACTTTCCATGGACACCTTCCCCCGTCCCAGGTGGCTCCCAGCCCCATCCAGCACCCCCAGGCCCTGCTCCAAGAGCTGCATTTCCGTGTGGGTTCAGCTGGACCGGAGCGTTCTGTGTCTCCAGCTGTGATCCTGTCTCTCCCTCGTGGCTCGAGCTGTCCCCATGTCCTCGTGTCACGTTGTTCTTAGGGCTGTAATTGCTTTCTCAGCTAACAGGAATTGATGCAATTACCCTGTTTTTTAAAAATCTCTTCTCCCCTGTTCATCTTCCAGTATGTGCCTTTCCTGCTCCGCTTCTCATCCCGTGGGGAATTGTGGAGGAAATGCAGCCCTGAGCCACAGCAAAGCAATCTCTTGGAGGTTTTTTATCAGGCACAACTCGTTAACTTTGCTCCTTCTGTGAGGCAAAAATAGAAACATTCCTTTGGTTAACAAATAAGGACTGAGCTGAAAGGGAGGATGGGAATGGAGGATGCCAGGGAAGAACCAGCCTGGATCTGGCTGGGAAAATCCTGATCCTTGGGATGAATGTTCAGATCTGGACATAGCGAATGAAACAGGGATAAAATGGATCAGCTCTGAGGTTCTTTATTGTGTCCCTGACCGGAGAGTTTGGGAATAACCCCAAGACACCACAGGGGAACATCCCAGCGCTCCCCTTGGCCTTGGATTCCCTGGGTGGATCCCCATGGCCCAGTCCTTACTGAGGAGCAACTTTTCCTTCAAGGAATTTCTCCTGGAACTTGTAACACTTGTGTAGACCCAAACTTAGATCCAGGAGGAAGATTCATGTGAGGTTTGGTAGAGATGAAAAGTTTCCAGGGCTGCCAGATCGATTCCCGGGGTTGCAAAGGTCACTTTGACCCCAGACGCTCCCAGCACCTCCCTGCTTTCCTGCATGTTTGTTCTCCCAGGGTTTATTCCCTCCCAGTATTCCCAGCTGGATTCTTTGCCAAGATGGACTTCTCTCTCGCTCCTGCAGAGGTGAAAGCTTTCTCTTTGCTCAATAAAAGAGAGGGGTTTTTTTTTTTTGAGCTTTTTGTTTTACTTTTATCTGCTTGCTTTAAAGTTATTTTTCCTGACTTCAAAACCTATTGATTTCTTCTCCCAGTGCCCAAAACCAAAACAAACAAGCAGGGCCACAAGGACTGACCTGCAAACATGTTTTTACTAATGCTCCCCGAAGAATCACAAAACAATCACAAATCATTTCATTTTCCATTTTCCAAGCAGCGCTGCTGCTGTTGCCAGGAGGCTCCTGGATCCAGGAGTCTCCATTTTCACGGGAAATGCTTTTCCCTTTGCAGTTTGGTGCAGACAGCCCCTGCCAGCAGCAGGGAAGGGTTTGCTCCACTGCAGACTCGGCTCTGACCCTCCTCTCTGGGTGCTTTTTGTGCCTCATTTTCCTGCAAAACCAACACCAGCCTTGGGCAGGGAAAGAAGAAACTCATCCCACCAGGGTTTTGGTCAAAAAAGCCAAAATCCAGTGATCTTTTGGGTTAAGTATTTCTAAACTAAGCATCCTCACAAACATTAAAATGAAGAGAAGGAGCCTTGTAATCCACCTGAGCCTCCCAATTTTAGGGATTCCTTTGGCAGGTTTTAGGTTGTAAATGGTGACTCAAGTGCTTGGCACGAGGGAGGCAGAGAAGGCTCATTTTTGAGTGCCATAGAAAACCCCTTTTATCCCACATTTTCCATCTGCTGGGGGCACGTGGATGTGTGCATTCATATACACACAGAGAGGTGCCATTATTGGGGGTGTTTAGGTACAAAAAATGTGAATAAACTGGGCATTTTTATAGCTTATAACTGATTTAAGTGCCCATCACCAGCATTCCATACATCAAACACACAAAGGGATCATTAATTCTGACCTGAGTCTCTTTGCCAATGATCCAGTGCAAGGTATTGAACTTCCTTCTCGCTGAGGTGTAAATAAACAACAGCATCCAATAGAGCCAACAAATAACCTGAATTAACCAAGTGAGAAATTGCTGTGAAGGAACTTCCTGAAAGGGATTTAGGAAAAAAAAAAAAAAAAAGGAAAAAAAAAAAGAAGATGAAGAGAAAAACATGGACAACATAAAATATTCATATTGTCAGCAAACGAGGAGAAAATGTTTCATTTATAGAGTGAGACAGAAGCAATATAGGAAATAGATATGCTCCATGTAAATTTATTAAGTGCAACTTTCTCTCTTTCTCTCTCTCTCTCTCTCCCTCTCAGATAAAAAACCTCTTCATGAAATAAAATCCCAAAGTAAGTTCTTTTTTTCTCTTGTAAATATGATTTTCCTCATCTTCTCTGCCGTTTGGGTTATTTGTTTAGGAGCTAAGTAGGAGCCAAGGTTTTATGCGAGGCTTTAGCATCTGCTGAAAGCATCTTTGGCGCACCCTGTGATCCCAGGTTCAGTGTGAGCCCGGGGAATGCTCATCCCCAGCAATTCCTGGCTGACAGGGAGCCCCGGCTCCTGGCGTGCTCGGCTTGGCATCCATCTCTGCAACCTGGAATTAGGAAAACAGCAATTAATGCAGGGGTTTGGGGTTTTTGGTGCAGGTCTGGTTGGGCTGCGGGCTCTGACCTTGCTCAGCTCCCTCCTGTCTCAGCTGGAGGGTGTTTCTGTGCCTTTCCCTGTGCCTGAGGATCATCTCGGGGCTGTTCTGGGGCTCCTGTCCTGCACCTGCAGCTCTGCCTGACCCCAGCAGGGACTGGCACCGGGGGCCAAGGCACAGGATGAGAGGGAACAGCCTGGAGCCGGGCCAGGGATGGAGCTCAGCAGGAATTCCCTGTGGAAAGGGCTGCAGAGCAGTGCAGGGGCTGCGCAGGAGGTGCCCGGAGGTGGCACCTGGGCCGTGGCTGGTGCTGACCATGCTGCTGCTTGGTCATCTCTGAGGGATTTTCCACCCTTGGTGATCCTGTGATTTTACATTCCTGGTTCCTAGTTTTTTTCTCGGGATACCCAAAATCAGTTTAGGGAGCTGCAAAAGGTGCTGAGGATGCCTTGAGCCCTTCTGCTTTGGGTTTGTCTGGGTGTCCCCAGAATCACCCCTGGTGGGGCCCCTGGGGACGCTCTGTGCCAGCCTGGGCTCAGGCACTGGGTTCACTTTCTTGTCTGTGCAGTTTCATTTCATAGAGAAAATGGAGAGAACCTCAGCCAAATCGCTGGGTTTTCTGATTTACCCAAAAACGAGCTGCAGTGGGATTGATCTGGGCTCTGAGAGGCCCGGAGATGGAAAGGGCTCAGTTCCACCCTGGGGCAGGGACACAGAGCTCAGCTCCTGCTTGTCAGGGAGCAGGAACTGCTCCAGGACTTCCCAACTCATCAGGGATGCAGAATCAAAGCCAATTATGAAGATGATGGAGGGACAACCTGTTCCACGGAACGATCTCTGACCGAGTCCCTGAGCTGTGCTCCGAGTGAGGAGAAGGACTTTGGGCCGTGGGAGTGATGGGGATCTCGGGAAGGGGAGCTGGAAGAACCTGTGGGATCTCCTGCCCAGATCCCGGGATCTCCTCTCCCTGCTGGAGCTGGGGAAGTGGGCCCTGCACAGCTCCTGCAAAGCACTCCTTGTAAATGAGATAATTTAATCAATTACATCTCCTAATGCACTAAACCAAATGTTTCATTTTCTGCTCCTGCACATCTTAAATTATCTTCAGGTGCTTTATGAAACTTAATCATAGTTAATAGAAACTTCATTACCATCAAATGTGCTTTCAATAAATGTTGTGTAACAGTGGCAGGAGGTGGAGTGACAAATGGGCTGCAATTATCACAAACATGGATCCTGGAGCAGAGAGGGATAAAACTCCTGGTGCCTGCCAGGGTCCCGCCCGCCCCTGGGCCGGGAGGCTGCAGCTCATTAAGGAGTAATCGGTGGACTATAAATGTTTGCTTTTCTAGTTTGTTTGCTCGGTTTCCACTTTGTTCCCTTCCGGGAAAAAATAGAAGCAGACCTCACCCCGCTCCCCCAGACTTCCCACGCCTTCCGCCTTCCCTTAACTTCTCATCTCCCACGGAAGGAGTTCTCCAAAAGAAAAGATCAGAAGGTGAAGAGGTAAAAATTACTTTAAAAAACCCCAGCGGTCGTTTCTAAAGAAACACCAAAATCCTAAACCAAAAAGAAAGTCTCCTTTCTCGTGGAGTTGTGTTCCATGGGAATAATTCTGAGTCGCTCTGGGTTTGCCCTTTTAGCATAAAGCTGTTTAAAAGCCCAGGAAATGCTGAAAAGGATCCTTGGCCTGTGAGCTCTGTGCTCCCCTGAGGCTGTGCTGGGTTTTCCTGGCAGTGGGGCAGTTCTGGGATCACCTGGGGGACTCTGGCAGGTGCTCCAAGCAACGACCAATTTATTCCAGGGAAGGAACCTCAGGAAGAACTCCTGTGAGAACTTTTAATCATAAAATTTATAGACCAGTGTCCAATTCAAGCTCTGGAGATACTTCAGAGTCAATGAAAAGAAAATTCTTCTCCTCAGAAAGATTTTGCTTGAGTCAAACAGCTCCCATTTTTTTTTTATTCTGTGCCCTCCCTCTCATCTTTAACCCATGTACAACGGTTTAAAAGTGGGAAAGTGGAATTGCCTGACATGGGAATCGATGGAAAAGGAGATGCTGAAGCACTTGAGGAGATTTAGAGTCAGAATTGCAGTTACAGTGAGCCCCTGAGGAGTGGCTCCTGCTCTGCTTTGGAGGGCAGCACATCAGCTCTGGGGTTCTCCCCCGTTGCTGTCCTGGGGGCTGGAAGTTTTTCCTGCCAGGATATTTCTGCACCTCTCAGACTCGATAATTTATCATCCCAGCAAGGCAGGAGGGGTAATTCACGTTTTCAGCTCTTTTCCTTTTTAAAGCAATGATCCAAAGGGAAGAGTTAAAGATGCTTTGTGGTGCAATAACCGCGAGCTCTCGATGGCTCCCTGGGAAGGGGAAGACCCCAATTGTTCCTGAGTTCCTGGAGATCCATCCCCTCCCTCCTTCTGCCTCATTCATTGCTCTAATTACCCACAGAAATTAAGTCAACAATAGCATTTCATAATTAATTCCCTGTAACAACAAAGCAACTTGGGAATAGGAAATTGGAAGAAATAGAAATGTAATTATTGTCTGTACTCCCCTTTCTGCACCTGGTGCTGGGGAACAAAGCAGAGCTGTGGAAATGGGGCTTTGGATTGGAGTTTGTGTTGTTTTGGTCTGATCTGAGACATTTCCAGTTTGCCTTTGTGACCCTGGGGCTTTGCATTTGCTTTTTCTGTCTGGCCTCTCCCATTGTTACATTGTCAGCCAGTATTTCACTCTCTGCAATGCCTAACTGAGCCTAAAACGCTCAAAATTCTCTTTACAGCATTTTTCAAGGGGGGAACTCATGGAAAAAAAAGAAAAAAAACCAAAAAGGCTTCAGGAAAAAACCCAAACACTTCTCTTTTAGAGACTGATTTGGTAGAACTGTTGGCAATGGAATTGTTCTAGGAAGCTGAATTTCGTAACCTTATGAGTTTGTTCAATGTGGTTTCCTGACCTGCCACAGAAGGTGGTTCCTCCTCAAAGCTGATGTTTCCATGAAAACTTTGTGATTTTTCTTCCTCCTTCCCAGCAAGCTGTGAACGTGTTAAAAGCAGAACCATTTTTCATTTGGAGATTACTTGAAAACATAGCAGAAATTCTGCAGGAGTATTTTCTTGGTTAAAGCGTTCTGGTGCTGGTAAAACTGATATAAAACATGTATTTTGGGTTGAGTGGGGCGCTGGAATCTCGTGGTCGGGGTTGACTGGGACCAGCTGGGGAGTGGGGACGAGAGGGATGTTTTCTGTTAGGGATGTTTGAACCAACCCTTTGGCTGTACTTCTGAGTGGAGCTCCCAGCTGAAATTCAGCTTGTTCCCAGCGCCTGGAGCGGGTTTGGGGGCTGGGGGTCCTGGTGCTGCCACTGCTGGGGCTGTTCCCTGCTGGGAGGGAGCTGTGGGTGCCCAGCCCCTTCCCAGCACATCCCGCCGGGGCTGGCGGCACTTTTCAGACGCTTCTTTTTTGTGAGGAAGTGTTGAGCCAAGGAAACGCTGCCCAGAGGTGTTCGTTCCTTTCATCTCAACAGTCTGAGGTTTCTTGTTCGTTTTCAAAACTCAGCTAAAATTAAATTGTCCCCTCATGTCCTCCCCTGTCCCCCGTGTCCCCTGTCCCGTATCCCCTGTTCCCCCATGTTCACCTGCCATGTCCCCACACTCTGAGCATGTTGTGTCACCTGCCATGTCCCCACACTCTGAGTGTGTTGTGTCCCTTGTCCCCCTGTCCATGTCCCCACACTCTGTGTTGTGTCCCCTGCCATGTCCCTGCACTCTGAGTGTGTTGTGTCCCCTGTCCCCACACGCTGAGCATGTTGTGTCACCTGCCATGTCCCCACACTCTGAGTGTGTTGTGTCCCTTGTCCCCCTGTCCATGTCCCTACACTCTGTGTTGTGTCCCCTGCCATGTCCCCGCACTCTGAGCGTGTTGAGTCCCCCTGTGTCCCCTGTCCCGTCCCCACACTCCGAGGGTGTTGTGTCCCCTGTGTCCCCTGCCATGTCCCCGCACTCTGAGTGTGTTGTGTCCCCTGTCCCCACACTCTGAGCATGTTCTGTCCCGTCCCTGTCCCCGTACTCTGAGCGTGTTGTGTCCCCTGTGTCCCCTGTCCCCACACGCTGAGCGTGTTGTGTCCCCTGCCATGTCCCCACACTCTGAGCGTGTTGTGTCCCCTGTCCCCACACTCTGAGCGTGTTGTGTCCCCTGTCCCCGCACTCTGAGCATGTTGTGTCCCCTGTCCCCACACTCTGAGCGTGTTGTGTCCCCTGTCCCCGCACTCTGAGCGTGTTGTGTCCCCTGTCCCCACACGCTGAGCGTGTTGTGTCCCCACAGATGTGGAGCGCGGCGGGGCCATCGCGCTGTACTCGGGGCTGGCGGCGGCGGTGCTGGCGGTGGCCGTGCTGGCGCTGGGGGTGACCCTGTACCGGCGCAGTCAGAGTGAGTACGGCGTGGATGTCATTGATTCCTCTGCACTCACGGGAGGCTTCCAGACTTTTAATTTTAAAACAGTCAGACAAGGTTAGTGCGGCGATTTCCTCTCCTTCTCTGCAGAGCTCCCACTGCTCAGACACACCTGCATTTGGGGAGGGGGGTTTGGGGCAGCCAGGGCAGGGACAGGGACCCTGGAACTGGCTCTGCTCTGTCCCACAGACACAGAATCCTCCTTGGCCACGCTCCAGATGCTTTAGAAATGCCGTCCCCGGCTCCTACACTGATTTAGGAAAAGCTCAAACTAAACAAAGCGACCAAAGCAGCTCAAGCTCAGGCAACAGAGCCGTAGTTCCTCCTGTTCTGTCACAGCCCTTTCCTCCACTCCAATAAAAGGGATTATTCCTTCACCAATAATCTGAGACCCAGCTGGAAGTGTTTTGTAGCCCACAGACACTGGGCTCTGTGGGAAATAAATGTGTGTAAGACTGGACCCCCAAAGCTGTAGAAAAAAACTCCAGTGCCAAAAAACGTGGACAAAACGTTAACTAAAAACAGTGCTCAGGTTTTCAGGAATGTTATTCCCTTTGAACAGGAAGGTGGGGAGGGAGAGAAACGGGGATGAAAGCAGGATGTTTATTGATTCTGTGCTGCCATTCTACCTCAGACCTGCCTGATTGTGGGTGGGTGGGAGCGTGGGTGGGGTGTGAAAGTGTCCCCATGTCTCTGTTCTCTCTTCAGAAAAGGGAAATATGTTGCAGAGTTTGTTTGGGGGGTTTGGTGGTGTTGTTTTTACAGTTTCTTTATTTCCTGGAGACGTCCTCACCAAGCATGACTTGCAAGAAATTGGGAAAAGGGCTTGGCAGACAAGGACGTTTGAAGGAGGTTCACTCATCCATTTCTAAATCCAGACCTTTAATTAGGGCTGTGTAAATCTCAATGACTGTGTCAAACAGAAACATTTTCCTTTGTGGTTAGAATCTTGTTTTGAGTCTGGGGAATTGTTTGCTTGGCTTAATGCTGAAAACCTTTCATTCTGGATGCTCTGAAAATCCCCAACTAAACAACCAAGGAAAAAGACCCCACCACAAAACCAAACAGCCAGAGGATTCAGGCCCTAAATCCATCCAGTGCTCATTTTTCAGAGTGTCTTCTGAGGGAAAATGCCTCAAAATTAATAACTGTGGTGTCTTTCCCTGTATCACTCTTGTCCCACTTCCCTTTCAGCCCAGTTCCCCTCAGGCATGAAGTTGTGGGTTTGTGTAAAAGGTCTGCAGGAAGATGTTGTCACCCAGTGGGGTTTAATGTAAGGGAAGAAAACAAGGAGAGAGGAAAAAGGCAAACACACAAACGTGAATCCAAAGAAAGGAGGCTCCTCCTTGGATTCCTGCACTCTGGAGCTGCCTGAGGTGTGGCAAACATGAAGTGTCAGATCTTTACACCAGTTCCTCTGTCCTCTAACATGGTCTGGTGTGAGTTTGGGCTCTGAGAGCTCAGGGAGGGCAGAGCGAGCCCCAGAGGGGACGGGAGAATTTGGGAAGGGATTCCTGCGGCGTCCCCTCCACCCACGCCAAGCGCTGCTCCTGTCCCCGCAGGTAACTCCCTGCTCCTGAACTCGTCCCTGCAGCCCGAGCTGACGGTCAGCAGGACCTACAGCGGCCCCATCTGCCTGCAGGACCCCCTGGACAAGGAGCTGATGACGGAGTCGTCCCTGTTCAACCCCCTGGCCGACATCAAGGTCAAGGTGCAGAGCTCCTTCATGGTGTCCCTGGGCGTCACCGACAGGGCCGAGTACCACGGCAAGGCCCACCCCGGGACCTTCCCCCACGGCAACCCCAGGCCCTTTGGGACAATCCAGGCCAGGAACAAGGCCATGTTCATCCAGAACCTGGCCTCCATCTCCAGCAGCAGCGAGCTGAGGAGCTCGGCCCTGTTCGGGCACCTGGGGGGCCGCCTGGTGGTCCCAAACACAGGTGGGTGGCTCCTTTCTCATGAAAGCACATAAAAGAATTTGAGATTAGGCTGCCTGATGTAGTGTTTTAGAACTAATTTTTTTTTTAAAAAATGCCAGGAAAGAAGAAGTAGGGGCCCCATTAATGCAGATTTTGGGAAGTAGGGCACATTGCCCACACAGGACACGAGTGATCAGAGGGAAGCCTGGGCTGAGGACTGAAGAGGCATTATGCCTATTTGAACTGTTTTAAATTACTGCCTCTCTTGATGTCTTCAGCATGAAAGCCACATTAATCAAAGCTGTGCCTTGCTTGGATCCTGCTCCAAAGGAAAGGCTCCCCGGGAAGGGTCGATACTGGATCAGAATCTTACATAAGGGCTCACGTTCCAGCAGCAGCTCCGGCCCCACAGCCCTGCCTGGGGGGCACAGGGACAGCAGCCAGGCCTGGGGACAGCCCCACAGCCACCAGGCTCCTGCTCCCTCCTGCCTGCCTGTTTTCCCCTTTTCTGGAGCAAAAAGCTCCCCAGATTCCCAGAGCGGGGCCCTTCCTGTCAGCCCTGTCCCAGGCTGGGCGCTGGGATCTGCTCCCTCTGCTCTGTGTCGGGAGTTTTGGGAGCTCAGGGCTTTGTGGGACGTGTTCCAGACCTGCAGGATTGTTTGTGAATGAGCTGAACAGCAGATCAGAGCCCAGCAAAGGCTGTCAGGGTCACGGCCCTCAGCTGCACCCCAGGGCTGTGTTTGCATCACCCCAAATCCCAGTTCTCACCTTGGGCACTTCCTCTCCCCAAAAGGCAGCACAAAAAGCCAGATACCCCAGCCAGGGGTTATCAGCCTTCGACTCCAGTGACATTTATCCACTTTAAATTCAGCTCTGGTTTTGTTTGACCAGTGGCTCCAGGATTATCTGCTGCTCTCTGGTTGAACTGGATGATTTAGAGCTTTATCCTTCATGTCCCACAAAACGGGTGCTTTAAAGGTTACCATAAAAACCGTGGTTTGTGTTTAGAGAGGACTGATAACAGTGACAGTCCAGGCATGCACAACGTGTGGAATGTTTTCATTTCTCCACAGACCAGTTTTGTGCTGAGGAAGGAACATTGCAGAGGCACTAAGTTAAGGCATGAATTAAGAATTCCCTCATGCTGTATATTTAGCTACTTTATGTAATGATAGTCCCATCAATTAGATTATTAAAATATGTATTTGGTCCACTTGCAATTTATGTAATTCTTGCAGCATTTATGTAAGATCAGCTGTGCCAAGCAGTTGTAAATTCCAGTGTGATGGAGTCAGTGCCTTGCTGAGGCTCTGCATCGTGTGACAGATGCAAAGCCAAACACATTTCCCCTCTCCTGAGAGTGAGATAAAGCAGTTTAATTCCAGTGGTGCCCAGTGGAAAGCTCCCTCCTTAACTTCTGATCCAGCCTGGTGGTGTCAAAGGAGAATGGGATCACTTGGAAGCAGGAGCTGGGATGTGTGGGAGCAAAGCGGTGATCGCCCTGCAGGAGCTCTCCATGGGGAGACTCCCTGGGATCCCACAATGATCAATGATTTCAAAGTTGGAAAGAGGCAAGGAGCTCTCAAGAAGCTTTTTGGGAAATAAGATGCCTTTTCCTCGAATGGCAAAGTGACAGCTTTGTTTCCTTTGATAATTAATGTTCCTTTCATCTGCTGACGTTGCCATGAGAAGCAGGAATTCAGGGGAATGTTCAGCTGCTCCCTCGGGGTTGTGTTCCCTGCCCTTCCCAAGGGTCAGTCCTGCCCTTGTTCTTTTCCAGGGGTCAGCCTGTTGATTCCACATGGAGCTATTCCAGAGGAGAGTTCCTGGGAAATCTACCTGGCCATCACCCAGCAGGAGTCCAGGTGAGAGATCCAGGGTCACGGATCTGCCTCCTTTGGGTCGGGATGGAACGTGCAGGAGTCACTCCTGGTGCCCACTGCTGGGGTGACCACCCTGCTGTGACCCTGAAAGGGACACAGAAATGTTCTTGGAGGGCTGCTCCTGTGAAATCCATGGAATTCTTGTGCCTGCTGCTCCCTTCTCCCCTCCCTGCTCAGGAGGAACTCAGCAGCTGCACCTCAGGCTCCAGGGGTGCTTCCATGGATTTTTAGCCTGAGAATCCTACAGACACTTGGAAGCACCGAGGCCCCAGCAGAATTTATTAATATGACACTTAGGAAAGGAAAAAAAGAAATTGGCCTTTTCTTGTTACCCTGTTGTTTCTTTCTTTTCTCCCCTGCAGTCTCACCAACACTGTAGACACAGACTGAGGGAGGGCTGGAACGTTCCAGCCTCTCTTTAGCAGGAATGGAGTTTGCAAAGTGCATTTTCTGAGTGGCTACAGCTGCATGTCAGGCTGTCACCACGGGCACTGGAATGGGGTATCCAAGTCAGATTGGGCTTTTCTCCTTTTTGCATCCTGGTTTTATTGTCCTATCTTCTTATTTTTATCTTGGTTGAGGTCCTTTCCCTAATTTTTACATTGGTTGAGGTTCCTCCTCTCATTTTTCATCTTGGAAACAGCATTTGCTTTTCATTTGAAGAGGGAACTGCACGCCCAGTAATTTAGAAGCCAATCACGGGGATCACACGACCCAGATGAATTAAAATACAACCAAACAGCAACAAAACCTTCAGGGCAAGAGGGTTCAATTGCTGGTTCAGTGTCCAAGGGAGTCTCCTCCACTCTGGCGCCACTCCTGCCCAGGGATTTATTCCAAGAGATGCAGAAACCACGTGGCTGTGGGGCTGCGTTGTTGCTGGAGTGGGAGAGAAGAGCAGATTACACATCTCTAGAAGTCAGCAGAGAGGCTGCAGCTCTTCATCCAGCCCAGGTGAACCCCTGGAGCTCGGCTGTGCTGGTGGGATCTCCCCTGCCTGTCCCGGAGCCACACTGCGCCACTCCCAAATCCACAGCCCCGTTCCCGAGCCTGTAAAAGTCACTGAGCTCGTTCCTCCTGCAGAATGCAAATGAGTTTTCAAAGCAGGGAGATCACACTCAATCTGGAAAAATTTATGAGCCTGTGTTTTTTAAACCATAATTTGTTTTATCTTCGCTCCTGTGAAAATATTGTTGATGGCAGTGTTTGAAGGCAGAGCACGGTGGGGACGGGACCAGCTGGTGCTGGAAACGGGGCTGGCTGGCACAGAGCAATTTCAGTGCTGGATTTGGGTTAAACAAATTGAAATGTATTTTAAATACCAGAGTCCTAAACTGACCAGCCGCTGATTGGAGTTAGATGGGGTCTAATGGGTTTGTTTCATCTCCAGCTGCTGCTTCCACGTGAAACGAGCAGAAATGAGCAGATGAGGGAGGTGCTTGGATTTGAACTGAAATATTTTCAGTGAATTCTCACTCCTGACAGCCACTCTTGTCTTTGCTGCCCCAAGCCTGGAGCCGGAGGGCCCCGAGGTGCTGCTGGGGCCCGAGGTGAGCTGCGGGCCCCCCGAGCTGGCTGTGAGCACCCCGTGTGCCCTGAGCATCCCACACTGCGCCCACGCCGACCCCCAGCACTGGAGCATCCACCTCAAACGCAGGACGCAGCAGGGGAAGTGGGAGGTAAGCCCAGAGCCCACCATGGACATGGAATTAGCCCTCAGCCCATCCTGTTACACGATTCTGGCAGGGATAGACACAGGGAGACATCTGAGAGAAACAATTACAGCAAAAAGGGTTTGCATTTTGGGAAGAAGCAGCAGAATTGGTTTTGGGGTGTTTTTACCAAGATGTGCAAAGGTTTATGGCTACAAAGCCCAGCCCTGGATGCCACGGCTGCAGCCTGGCCTGGCCTGTCCCTCCCTGAGCCCCTGCCTGGCTTTTGCTCTGCTTTCAACCATTCCAGTCCCATTTGCAAAATTCAGATTTACTCAGGCCTTGGGCAGCTCCAGCAGCGCTGGCCTCAAACAGCCCGGGCCACTGAGGAGAGGGACACGGGGACAGAGTCATGCAGGCACAGAGCCACACGGGCACACAGGGACATGGGGACACGGAGACACGGGGACATGGGGACATGGGGACAGAGTCACACAGGGACACGGGGACACGGGGACAGTCACACAGGGACATGGGGACACGGGGACACGGGGACATGGGGACACAGGGACAGTCACACGGGGACATGGGGACACAGGGACAGAGGGACATGGGGACAGAGTCACACAGGGACACAGGGACAGAGGGACAGAAGGACAAAGTCACATGGGGACAGAGTCTCATGGGGACATGGGGACACAGGGACAGAGTCACACAGGGACACAGGGACATGGGGACACAGGAACACAGGACACAGGCACAGAGTCACACAGGGACATGGGGACACAGGCACAGAGTCACACGGGCACACAGGGACATGGGGACACAGGGACACAGGACACAGGGACAGAGTCACATGGGGACAGAGGGACACAGGGACATGGGGACACAGGGACATGGGGACACAGGGACAGAGGGACAGGGTCACACAGGGACATGGGGACACAGGGACAGGGTCACACAGGGACATGGGGACAGAGGGACAGGATCACACAGGGACAGAGGGACAGAGTCACACAGGGACATGGGGACACAGGGACACAGGGCCAGAATCACACGGGGACATGGGGACACAGGGACAGAGGGACAGGGTCACACAGGGACATGGGGACATGGGGACAGAGTCACACGGGGACAGAGGGACAGAGTCACACAGGGACATGGGGACATGGGGACAGAGTCACACGGGGACAGAGGGACAGAGTCACACAGGGACATGGGGACACAGGGACAGAGGGACAGGGTCACACAGGGACATGGGGACACAGGGACAGAGTCACACAGGGACATGGGGACACAGGGACAGAGCCACACCGGCACACAGGGCAGGACTGAGCAGCAGAGGCAGAGCAGAGGGAGTTTTTGAGGAAGGTAAACCTGGCTGTAATGGGTGTTCTGGAAGTCAAACCCCAGCCATTGTTCAAGGTTTGCTTATTGACTTTAACCTTCAAGGTAATTTTTTAACTTGACATTGGGGGGGAAAATTAGGCAGAAAGTCAAGAGCACTTGAAAAAAGCTGCTAAAATTGCTTAGGCATCATCATTATTATTGTATGTACACAGCGAGCTCTGCACAGGGCACGGCCATAAATCCTCCTGCTGACTCAGGGCTAAATTGGGAATATTTACTCAGGGCAGCAGTCCCCCTTCTCCCCTTCCCCGAGGGTGCAGCCTGGCTCCCAGCAACGCTGCATTCCAGTTGAGTAAAAATAAACAATTAATGCCATGACTCCTATTGTCGAGGCCTATTGATCCGACTTCGCTTTATTCTTTTTAAACCTGAATTTCATTTTGCAGGAAGTGATGTCTGTGGAAGAGGAAACTACTTCTTGCTACTGCCTGTTGGATCCTTATGCCTGTCACATTCTCTTAAACAGCTTTGGAACTTATGCCCTAATTGGGGAACCCATCTCTGACTGCGCCGTTCGACAGCTGAAAGTCGCCGTTTTTGGCTGCCTGTCTTGCAATTCTCTGGATTACAATCTGAGGGTTTATTGTGTGGATAACACCCCTTGTGCATTCCAGGTAAATGGCTTCGCTTTGCTCCTCTGGGCTTTGCTTATTTTCCCATAAAATGCTGACATCCTTTGACCCCCCTGGGCAACCCCAGCCTCAACCCAAGGAGAATACCGGATTTTTTAAGCTCTGCTGCACCATTAGAATAAATCCCTCCATTTCCCTGCAGGTGTGGATTTACACTGGGAGCTTTAGGGCAGCCAAACTCTCTTATTTGCTCTCTCGTTTTTTGCCACATTCTCAACCACCCAAACTCACCCAGCCCTGCTTTACAAAAATTCAATTATCCTGCATTTCCTTTTAAAAAAAAAAACCAACCCAATCCCCACGTGGCAATTGAGATGAGAATGATTTTCCTGCACCGTGTTCCAGGACAAAACAATTCTCTGGCTTTTGGTAAACTCAGGAGCTTTAACAAAATGCTGTTCTTTGGGGACCTGAAACGCAAAGAGTTGTGAGATGAATTTTTTGCTGTCGCACAGGAATGGAAACACGGCTCTGACTGAAGCACACGCTGCTGTCTCTGTGCTTCTAATAAAAGCCAAGGCACCAAAAGGATTGTTAGAGGCTCACAATGGCTTTGTAATTATCCTCTTTATAACACTTAGACAATTAGCGGGTACCAGTGTCTTCCTGATGAGTCTGGAGGAAATGATCAGAAGAATAATTACCAGTTCTCTGCGTTCCCAGGGTGTTTGTAGATAGTGAGACAACCGTGCATTCACGGAACGATGCAGCCCCTAAGAGCAAGTCAATATTAGTGGGGAACGTGGGGCATCACAGAGCTTTTTGGATAAAACACCAGAGCTGGGGTTGCCAAGCTGTGTTTGACAGTTAACCCTGCATGGGGCAGCTTTATGTGAGAGCCAGATTTCCCTTGGTTTTGACTTTTTCCCCGTGTGAAAACTCTCCTTGCTCCTCCAGCAGCTGAGATGGGTCTTTGTGAAGTTCTGAGTGTGCTGGGAAGCTCCTGGCCCTCAAAATCGAAGAGAACCAGCTCCTTTGTGTTTTTCCCAAATGCTGCTGCTGTGGGAGGAGTCCCACGCCTGCCACTGCAGGCAGAGCAGCACTCACAGCACCTTCCAGAACATCCAGCATACACAAGGAGTTTTGAGAATAGTTAAATAATCTGCTCCCTTTGTGGCTGGAAAGCAAAAACTGAAGTCTCCTTCAGTCATGCCTTCATATGAACCCAACCACCAGGGGTTAAACCAACCTAAACACCTGTAAAAATTGGTTTATAATGGAAATCTGTTAGTGCAGTTTCAGAGAGGTCGAGCACTGAATTTTCAGAAGGTCACAATGGTTCCAGGGGCTCCTTTGGTCCTAACAAGCCCTAAAGCCCTTTGGTGGACACAGATTTGATATAATTTTTGTGGATTAAGAAAGGTAATTTGGAAGCACTGCTTGCCTGCTGATTTTTAAAGACTTCTGCAACCTTTCCTTCCTCACTGGTGTTTTTATTGCAACAGCACAGGAATAAACATTGCTTAAGTACAGGCAGGGGTGATCTTTTCCTGCTATTATGTTTTAAATTCACAGAATTACATAAAAAATTCACTTGGAACAGAGCTCTGGAGGGCTGTAGTGCAAACCTCTGCCCAGAGTCTGCCCTTCACACTGCTCAGGGTCTTGTCCAGCGGTTCTGGAAGTGCCCCAGAGGTGGGAAATGGAAGGGAATGATTTCACCTGAAGTGTCTGAGGGCTCTGCAAAGCCCTGAGAAGTTCCTCAGCAGAGCTGCTCTTGAGTCCAGCTGTGCTGGGCTGCTCTGGGGGTGTTGGAGAGGGGAGACAGCCAAAAATTCAGTGTCCATCCCCCATTATCTGCCCAGAAATGGGGCTGCCCAAAGCCAGACTTTGGGGCAATGGAAATACCAAACCCACGAGAGAAACTCTGCCGTGTGTTCAGCACCCCGGGGGAACCTGGCACCTCCACAGAGAGGGATTTTCACTGCCTTTGGGGCTTGTTCCTAACACTGAAAACATTCTCTCCTCCTCCCTTGCAGGAAGTGGTTTCGGATGAAAGACTCCAAGGGGGGCAATTGCTGGAGGAACCCAAACTTTTGCATTTTAAAGGCAACACCTGCAGCCTGCAGATCTCAGTGCTGGACGTCCCTCCCTTCCTGTGGAGAATCAAACCCTTCACTGCCTGTCAGGTACCTGGCATTTCACCTGCTCCCCCTGCCCTGGGGGGCAGAACCCAAATGAACCGAGGTTCCTTTTATTTAAAAAGCTGTAAGCCTCCCGAGCATTTAACAAAAACATGTTGCCTTTTGATTCTGACAAACACAGATTTCGTTTATACCAGAAAGCTGTAAATTTGTCATTTTACAGAAATGCTTGTGCTTTCCCTCATTTCAGTTGCCTCCAACAGAATGCAAATATTCCTCCTGTTCAAACTGAACCACTCCTCAAGATGTTTCTAATATCTGTCATTCCAGTTTTGATATAACTGTGGAAATATGGCTAAAAATGACATTTAAATGTAACCATGAGTTAAAATCACAGCACACAGAGACCAAGTATTAGAACTGAAGAGCAGCAAATTGGTTTTTCTCTTCTCCATTAATTGAAGAGGCTGTTGAAAACTGAAAAGGAAAAATCAAAACAAAATAAGAATTTCCAAGGATTTTGGTGACTGGAAATCCTAAGGAATGTGCTGGCACATGGAGTGGGCTGGTTTTAAAATACAGCACTCAATTAGAATGTACAATCTCCCTTCTCCCAGAAGCAGAGACACAATTATCCATCCTCCAGGATTTTGGCAAAAGCCCTGTTTTAAAAGTGTTGCCACGTTCCCCAAAACATGAGGGTAATGGGCTCTGAAAGTTATAAACACAGAGCCAGGGAAAGCCTCTCCTCGTTAACAGCGTGGGGATAATTTGGGCTACAACTTAAAAAATCATTTAAATTAATCCTTTTCAGCTTCTTAGGGAGAAGAGCTTTTCAATGTTTTGTTTGTTCTTCTCACTCACGTGTGTTTTAAAATCCAAAGCAAGCAGGGTCAGGATGGCCCAGTTCTCCAGCAGAGACCTGCCAGAGTGTGCCCAAAACAAAATCAAATCCGAGGAGTTTCCTCTCAATGCAGCAAATTCACTTCTGCCCTCACCAGATTATAGAGCTCCGTACTTTGATTAATTTATTGTCTCCTAATCCCTTGTCCAAACACGAGGAATAAATGTCTGTGACAGGCTGGAATTGAACCTCCAAGTGCCACTTAGAGCCTGATCAGAGCAGGGACTCGGGGCTGGAACAAAGCCTGTGCAAAAGCCCTGCTGCCAGAACGGGCTGACACAGCACTGCCCTGGCCCAAAGGAATATTTACATTTTATAGCTGAGTGTAACTGGGGTGGCTTGGACAGCTCAGAAACACAATCACTGTTCCTCAGAGGAGCTGCAGAACCTCCCCTGGCTCTGTGCTTCCCTCGCAGTGAAAAGTCTGGTGACAGCTCTGGTTTGGTTCCAGCCTCTTTATAGAGAAAAAAATCTATTTTTGCATGTGGAGTTTCTTCCAGTGTTCCCTGGGCTCCTCTCCTACGTCCCACCCTGTGAGAGCAGCTGCTTGTGCTGCCTGGCAGGAACAACTGAACACAGCCTGTTCCAGGAATGTCTCTGGTCCACCAGCAGCACCTCCCCGGGCAGCGTGGGGAGGGGAGATTTGTGGAAATGATGTCTCAGACAAGCAGCCATCCTGCTCCAGGGCCAGAGCAGATGAATAAATCACGCTGAGGAGCTGCTGGAAGGCAGCTGGTGGCAGGTGGCACCAGGATTCCTGCAAACTCTGCTCAGAGCCTGTGTCTGTCCTGGCCTGGCAGGAGCAGCTCCCAGGGCTGGGCTCCCTTCCCCTGTGGATGGGAACAGCAGGAGCTGGGCGGGCACCTCTGGGTGTTCAGAGCAGCTTTTGCCTCCCATCCTGCATCTCCTGGAGGATCCTGCTCTGCCTGGGCCATGAGATGATTTACAGCCCCTCTGTCTGCAAGGAGCTTAATTACAAACGTAGAATGGAGCTGAAAGCGTCTCTGGAAACTCCAACCACTCATTGTTCCAGCACTCCTTGCTGCTCTGCATTGTTTCACGCAGCTCCTTTCAGCTGAGTGATTCTTCCACTCCGAGTGAAAGCAGAGATGATCACCCTGAAAAAAATCTAATTACAGTTTCTCCACTCGTAACATTTTGCTAACGTTTCCTTTATCAGTGTGAGCATCTTACTACTGCTGCTGCTCCCAGCCTGGGGCTGGGGAAGGCAGGGAAGGATGCCAGGGCCAGGACAGTTCTCAGAGGGAAATTCCTAATTCCTTTGGGGTGGAGAAGGGAAGGATGCCAGGGCCAGGACAGTTCTCAGAGGGAAATTCCTAATTCCTTTGGGGTGGAGAAGGGAAGGATGCCAGGGCCAGGATAGTTCTGTGTGCCTTTCCTTGGATTCTGGTTACAAGGTGATTCCAAGGAGACACAGAGAGGGCAAGGGGGAGGAAGTGAAGGCATATTTAAATGTCTTTAAGGATGGTTTGTAAGAGTCTCCCATTACTCATTGCCCCAGATGAGCCCTGAGCTCTCGGTCACTGCGACACCTCGGTGTTCATGAACGCAATCCTCACTTTCTGGCTTTGTGCTGTTTGGGGCTGGAGGGGACGTGCCTGAGCTGGCCCCAGCAGAGCAGGACGTGGCTGTTTCCCCCCCGGCCGTGTCCCCTGTCCCTGACGTGTCCCCATCCCGCAGGAGGTGCCGTTCTCCCGCGTGTGGCGCGGCAGCCCCCGGCCCCTGCTCGGCGCCTTCTCCCTGGAGCGCTTCAGCCCCGCCACCAGCCAGCTGTGCTGCACGGTGTGTGTCCGGCAGCTGCAGGGCCACGAGCAGCTCCTGCACGTCCAGACCTCCGTCCTCGAGGTAAAGCCTTGGGCAGCCCCTGCTCTGTGGGGCGGGATGCTCACGGAACAGAATCCCGGGGTGGGATGGGTTGGGTTGGGTTGGAAGGACCTTAAAGCCCATCCAGTGCCACCCCTGCCATGGGCAGGGCCACCTTCCACCATCCCAGGTTGCTCCAAGCCCCTTGGACCCTTCCAGGGACGGGGCACCACCTCTCTGTGCCCCAGTTCCCTCCCTGGTTCTGTCTTTTCCTCGTGTAGGTTTTGCTCAAAGCTGGAACCAGTCTTTAAAGCCTTGCAGACCCCATTTCCAGCAGAAATCGAGGCACAGGCACTGCAGCACTAACAATAATTTATCAGTAATTTAATGATTTATTGTTTGAGTTGGTGGTTGCAGTTTTCTAACGAGAAGCTCTTGCAGAGCTCTGAGGGTTGGGGACAGGGGTACAAACTGTGTCTCGTGGGGACTGGGCCCTGCTCGTGGCTAAAAGAAATCAGAGCTCCAGCTGAGCAAGCTGCTGCTCTGTCAACAGCCATGAGAATTCAGCAGCTGCGCTTTTTTAGGTTACTGAGCATCTTTGTTGATTAATCCGGATTAATGGTTCTGGATTAGAGCTCTACACCCATAAATGCTCTGAGCAGGGAGTGCAGCAGCTGGACAAGAGCAGCACGAGCATCATCCTGTGTAAAAACTCCTCAGAACTGGCCAAGTGCTTTCTGCTCCTTTATCCTTATTTCATGAAACCCCTCTGTCGCTCTCTCTGTGCCTCCAGCCCGTGCTGCTGCTGCCTTGCTCTCCCTCTCTGCTGTGTTTTTAAGGGCCCTGTCTGTACACAAGTCCCCAGAGCATGTTCCAGTTCTGCTTCAAGCAGATTTGCTGCTGTGGAAAGCTTTCTCATGCCTATCTCCAGCAGTGATTGAAGAGGGAGGATAATTTGACTGCAAAATAAATCTGTAAGTGACAACTCCCCCCCGGAGCTGCTCCGTGCGTGACAATCCCCGGAGCACCCGGGTCGCTGTGCTTATCTCACACGGGCAGGGCAGGAGCATCTCCTGCTCTGCATCTTGAGCAGAGCCCAGGGCAGAGCTGCAGCACCCAGTGCCGAGCCTGGGGATGTGTCACAAACGTTGGATGGAGGCTGCACCATCACTGCTGGTTGGTTTTGATGCTGTGTCACTCTCCAATGAGTAATGCACTGAAATTTGACTCTGTTATGCAAGACTGGTGTGATTCCACAGGAAAAGAGGGGCCAGATCCACAAGGACCTGGATTCCAGAGAGGCTGGGAGAGCTGAGGTGCTTACAGAATTCAGGTGTTTAAAAAAGCCCAAAGAAAGAAACATAAATTTGTGTGTCCATGGGTTTAATCAATTAAAGATTTAGAAAGCCAGCAGTGCTCTGTAACAGAAAAATAACCATAAAAGAAAACTCGTGGAAGGAAAATAACAGCATTTTAAAGGTTTTTATGTGCAAATCCTTGTGATGTTCTAGGTGTTCTTTCACAAATCACAAAAGCACCTCTTAGCTCAGTCATTTTCTGTTGTCAATTCAAGCGACAGGAGGAACCCGAGGTTTGATTCTTTCCCTGCTTTGCCTTCCCGTTCCCTGCAGGCCGAGAGAGAAAACATCACCTTCTTTGGGCACGAGGACAGCGCCTTCCCTGCCCAGCTGGGCCCCAAGGCGTTCAAGATCCCGCGCTCCATCCGGGAGCGCATCTGCGCCACCTTCGACACGCCCGGCGCCAAGGGCAAGGACTGGCAGCTGCTGGCCCAGAAGAACAGCATCAGCAGGTGATGGCAGTGATGGCAGTGATGCCTTCAGCTCTGGCTTGGAGATTTTCCAGGCTCTGCACTGCCCCAGGGTGTGACTCTGAGCCCCACATAAAGCATCAGCGAGTTCTCCTCAGTTCCAGCCACACCAAACCTGCTCCAGCCCGAGCACCAAGGACACCGTGACAGCCTCAGGCCCAAAAAGTGTAACCAGCAGCGAGCTGAGGAGAGCAGACTGGGAGGGTGGCACTTCCCAATCTTCATAATCTTCATAATCTTCATAATCTTCATAATCTTCATAATCTTCATAATCTTCATAATCTGTAATTGGACAGTTCATCCCAATATGGAAATGGACCAAAACTTATAAAAATGTGAAAACTCGTGGCTCAGAGTCCACCTTGGGTCCACCTTGGCTGGAGCCACAGCCAGGCTCCTGCACTGCCCAAGGTGCATCCTTTGAAGGCCTTTTAACAAATCCCCACTTTATTCCGTTTCCTCTGTGCAGCCTCAGTTCCAGGGAGCCTCTCAAGGCATCAGCAGCGCCCTGGGCAGGGGGGCTTGGCCCTGGAGCAGGAATTATCGGCTGCTCAGGGTTGGTTTGCTGCTGTCAGGGCTGTGGGTGAATTAAGGGCTCTCAGGGCTCATTTCAGCTGCTCAGAGCTGTCAGCTCCTCGTGCTGGGCTGGACGTTCTTCTGTCCACCCTCAAGGCTGCAGGAGGATTTTGTCCATCATGGAAACTGTTGTTCAAAGCACTTAGGAGGCTGCACATTCCCCCCAGACAAATCCCCTTGGCTCTCATGGGTGCATTTCCTCTTCCAAAATGAATCCTGCAGATTTTTTTATTTTTTTTTTTTAAGGGAAAGACATCTTTAAAAGAGACAGTCGTGCTCTAGTGTTAGGAGTAATAATATTATGATGATTAAAACTGAAAGATGCTGTAAAAACCAATTTACTTCTTACTTTGCTTTTTCTGCTTGGCTAAATTAAATTGGTGGAGGCAGCTCCGTCACAAAAATATTTTCTGATTGTCACAAACTCTATAAATATGTTCCCAGGAGGGCAGAGGAATGCTTAAATCAAGCAAAGTAACTTTCCATTGCCTTCTTGCTTTGCATGGGAACCTCAATAAACCGCATCTGACCCAAAGGAAAAAGAGTTTTGGATAAACCCAAAACTTTGTTTTACCAAATTCTATACAAATCACCCCTGCAGGGTCCTAAAAATGGCACATTAACAAAACAGATAAAAGGTGGTGAGTCTTTGCATAAGCACAAGCATCAACTGCTGTAAATCCTTCTCCCTGTCAAATCCTTGCTGTATTTCCTAGTGATGCTTCCCAGGAGGGATTTTCCCATCCCAGGGGCAGCACTGCTGGGCCTGGGGACACCCTGGGCTCGTGGTCACTGTCCCTGGGCTGGGCCTGGGGACACCCTGGGCTTGTGGTCACTGTCCTTGTGCCAGGCGGGGCAGGTGCCACATGAGGAGCCACCTGGGCTCGTGGTCACTGTCCCTGGGCTGGGCAGGTGCCACACCCTGGGCTCATGGTCACTGTCCCTGGGCTGGGCAGGTGCCACACCCTGGGCTCATGGTCACTGTCCCTGGGCTGGGCAGGTGCCACATGAGGAGCCACCACCTCCAGGGGTTCCTCAGCTCATGCCCCAGCTGTGCTGGAGGGGTTTTTTCCCAAGCACGTGGATCGTGCTGGGTACAGGGCACAGCTGCAGCCCCAGCTGCTCCTCATCCCTCTTTCCCTCCCTTCCCTGCAGGAATCTCTCCTTCTTCGCCGCCCAGAGCAGCCCCTCCGCCGTCATCCTGGACCTGTGGGAGGCGCGGCACCAGCACGACGGGGACCTGGACTCGCTGGCCTGTGCCCTGGAGGAGATTGGAAGGACACACTCCAAGCTCTCAGACGTGGCAGAGCCCGAGCTGGAGGAGCCCGAGTTCCCCGGCAGCAGGAACGGGCTCTAGCCCCCCTGCCCCGCCAGGACGCGCGGCCAGCTGACCCCGAGCCTGGGCCGGGGGACTGCGGGGGTCGTGCCCGTGGGGATGGAACTCACCCCACACCAGTGGCAGTGGGAGGAGCAGAAGCAGCCCTGCTAAAAACCCTCAGGCCATGAGGAAATCAAGCTTCTCCCTGTCCTCCTCCACTTAAAATCCACCTTTTGGTGCCCCAAACAAACCTGCACTTGTGCCAGTCCCGGGGCAGGAGGGAGAGAGACACAGAGCCATAAGAGGTAAATGTTGTTGTGTGTTTAGGAACAGTCATGTTCATGTAATGCCTAGTGAAAATCAACAAATAATGTTGGATATTCCGAGCCACCGGAGGTTAGGCCTGGTTAAAAGGTTTCTCACTTCGAGAGTGGTTTAAAATCCCATCACGTTGTCACTTTATGTCTGCTACAGGAAAAAACTAAAAATTTGGCCTTATCCTGTTCAGATGTTTGAGGAATTAGAAGATCTCATCATTATTTCATATCATGTGTATTCCAAATAATTTGTTGTGAAAATTCAGCCCCTTAATGAATGTACATTTGCTGCAGAGCTTTGCTGCCTGCTCTGTCACCAAAATTCCAGAACAATCCCCTTTTCTCTGAGACTGGGGGGTGTGCACACGCAAGAGGAATTTTCTAATTTTCTACGTCTGCAAACTTTCTTAGTCAAAAACTGTCTTTGGGGGTGGATTTAAATAACCAAATAACACACGGGAAATTTCCAGCCCGATTTTAGCAAGTTGAGACATTTATTTTTATTACTTCTGGCTCTGTGGCTGAGCTGAAGGTGAAGGCAATCAGCACAGCTTCATTTTGGTTTGGCTTCAGATTGAAACCACAAACCCACACGGCACTGCCAACACTGGCCTTGATTTTGTTGCACAATTTGGGAATTTCACAGGATGCAGAGCTTGGCTGGGTTACCTCGGTTTCGTTACAAATCGCATTTACCCCCAAAATGGGAATCAAACCGGAGAATTCGCCTCGTTTTTTACCCATTCCATATGATTTATACCATTCCAAATATGATTTATGTCTTCAACCAAACCAAAAAGAGCTGTCACTGTGAGCGAGGGCCTGGTGGAGCTGGTATGGAGCCAAATTTCAGCATTATTTTGATCGTTCTTTTCACTCCCATCCTTCACCGTAGCCGAGGTGCTCCCCAGTCCGTGTGGCTGCCGGGGCACAGTCAGGAAAAACAGGAACAGAAATGAGGCTTTGGGAGCTTTGTGGAAATGCAGGAAAGCCAAAACAAGGATTTGGGGGCTGTTTTAGGCTCGTGTTTGGCTGAGAGCAGCACGACAGCCCCCAGGGCAGGTCCGGTCTGGAACTATTCCCTCACCCAGTGAAGTGTGAAAATCTCAACAACAACAACAACAACAACAACTCTGTCCTTGCTCCTGCTGCTCCGAAATCCACTGCCTGCCCAGCTCAGGAATAGGCTGAGACTTGGAAACCCTGAGACTTGGAAATGCTGAGACCTGTGCAAACATTTCCTGCAGCTCAGCATCTCCTGCAGCCTGGCAGGAGGCTCCTGGTGCAGGGGCTCCAGCAGATTTAGGGGCAGACAGAAATACCGGCTGCAAGCTGTCACTGCTTTTAGCAGCACATGCTCCTCGCGGGGCTGGAATGATATCTCCAGTGACTGCCAGTCCTCCTCCTCAGAAACCTGTTCTTCGTTGGACAAAATGTCAGGCATTACAAAAACAAAACAAGGGATGGCATCCAGGGAACCAGCGCAGAGCTGCCGTTGTCGGGGAAACCAGCCCCAGTCTGTCTCCTGCAGGGAATTTGTTCTCAGAGCAGCTCTGCTGTGGAGCAGGCTGGGTTTGTGTCCCCCAGCACAGCCCCAGGTGCTGCAGGGCTGCTCCCCAGAGCTGCATCCCCCAGAACTGCATCCCCCAGAGCTGCATCCCCCAGAGCTGCATCCCCCAGAGCTGCATCCCCCAGAACTGCATCCCCCAGAGCTGCATCCCCCAGAGCTGCATCCCCCCAGAGCTGCATCCCCCAGAGCTGCATCCCCCAGAGCTGCATCCCCCAGAGCTGCATCTCCCAAAGCTGCATCCCCCAGAGCTGCATCCCCCAGAGCTGCATCTCCCAAAGCTGCATCCCCCAGAGCTGCATCTCCCAAAGCTGCATCCCCCAGAGCTGCATCCCCCCAGAGCTGCATCCCCCCAGAGCTGCATCCCCCAGAGCTGCATCCCCCAGAGCTCTGTGTCCCAAAGCAGCTCTGTGAGCCCGGCCCCTCCAGCCCTTCCTCCGGGAGCACCCGCGGCTCTGGGCAGCCCTGGCAGCTCTGCAGGACCCCCAGAGCGGGACCCCCAGCTCAGGGGGACCCCCAGTTCAGGAGGACCCCCACCTCTGCAAGCCCCCCCAGGGTGGGACCCCCAGCTCAGGGGGACCCCCAGCTCTGCAGGGCTCTCCAGGGCAGGACCCCCAGTTCAGGGGGACCCCCAGCTCTGCAGGGCCCCCCAGGGCAGGACCCCCAGCTCAGGGGGACCCCAGCCCCACACACCAGAATCCCAGTTCCACCCACAGCCCCATGGAGTTCGTGCCCCAAAAGGGAGTAAATGTCCAAACTGGACAATTCCAATTCCCAAATTCCCAAACTCTTCCCCCGTGGCCGGGGCAGGGCTCAGTTGGGTTTTGCCCTTTAGGTTTTGTTCCCTGGTTTTCCTTCTCTGGCTAAAGCAGTTCTTTGTTGCTGATCTCACTCTTAGAGAACCTGAATCAACAGCTCTCGAGTTTTCCTTTGTATTCCTGTTTTGATGCTCTTGTGTTCTTCAAATGAACCAGGAATGCCCCAAATATTTATTTCCTTTCTCCCTTTCTCTTAAAAAGACCTTTTTTGGAAATCTGTGCTTGTATTTATATGATTTGACCCAAAATACAGATGTGGAAGAGCACCTGGAAAAGGATTAGAGGCCAGAAATTAAAAATTCATTCATTTCTCCTGCTGTATAAATTATGATATTTGAAAAATAATTTTCCCCAACTAGAAAGTAAAAGAAAGAGAAATGTGATTTTTTTCCCCCTGTAGATTCCACGTGGCTGCCCTGGCTCTGCTCAGGGGAAAGAGCCATTCTGATTTTACATCACCAAAGAATCTGCTTCAATAGATTTTCATCTTCCTGAGCACTTTGCCCAGGTATTTCTGAGCCATGAGTCATTGCAGGCTAATGGCTGCATTTTAAAAACGACTCCCAGCTCCGCCAGCACCATAAAGCTCATTTCCATTCCGTACCGCCCTGCACTCCCACAGAAATTTTATTGGGATTTTTGTAATAGATTAAAAGATACCAACACAATTCTCCTAAAATCCGGGGAACTGGATTGGATGGAAATGGCTTTTGCCATTGTTTTTATCCCTGGCTACAGCTGTTCTCCCCCTCTCTGGCCTGGGCACTGCTGGCTTTCACAGAACCTTATTCTGCATCAATCACCAAAAAGGGATCTTGCAGGGTCCAGGATATTCACATCACACCCCAAGTCCATTCTTCTTTTCCACCTGCAAGGCAGTGCTGTGTGAGTTTTAAATCATTCAATAACTGATCAATTCCAGGGAATATTTTCCACAAGAGGAAGACACAGCTCAGGTCTGTGGCGAGTTAAACAAGGGAGGGGCCGGGCTGGGCTCCTGGTCAGCACCTGAACCTTCTTTTTCAGGCTGTTTCTGCCTGTAAAACACAGACTGCAGCAAAGAGCTGCCTTGGTTCTTGGCTGGTAATTAAAAACAGGAAATGAGATTTGAAATCCTTGACAACCACGGATGATGTCCAGCTCTGCCTCTCTGGCCTTTCCTGGGCTGATTCCCCCAGGGAGTTCTCACGGCAGGAGAGGGTGAGCATCCCTCACCCAGAGCCTGCTGGGGAATGTTTGCCAGGGGTTGTTCATTCCCGGGATGAGAAATTCCTGCCTGGACACTGCTCCTGCTCCAGCAGAGACTCCTGTGTCAGCACATGAAACACAAACTGTCCTTCCTTGGACAAATCACGGTGGTCTGCTTAAAATTATTTACAGATTCCTGAGCAAATGCAGTAACTGAGTCCACAGAGTTCCTGCAGCCACCAGTGCTGCTGATCGTGACCCATCCCCAGGAACGCACAGCCTTGCCTTTCCTCATTGCCAAAACCAGCAGAAACGGTAGCAAAAACCTCGTTTTCAACACAGCCAGAACGAAATTAATCACTCTGGGACCAAAGGTCCCTTGGAGCATCGTTGGGTGGTGGCAGTGGCTGCAGGGCAGGAGGCAGAGCTGCTGCTCTGCTCCTGCCTCGTGTGAAGGAGACCCTGCCCCAGCCCCTGCCCGTGTCCCAGCCCCTTCCCCAGCCCCTTCCCCAGCCCCTTCCCCAGTCCCAGTCCCAGTCCCTGCCCCAGGCCCAGCCTGATCCCAGCTGATAAATGGCTACAAAGACGTTCAATGTGCACCTTCTGTGGCTTTGGGGGAGGTGAAATGTGCTGCTGCTCGGTTTGGTGAGACTCTGAGCGATGTCAGACCAGAGATAACAAAATTGCATTTTCAACCTCCAGAACGCTGGACCAGCTCTTGGGTGAAAACAGGAGGAGGAACTTCAACCCAATCCAACACAAAATATAAATAATTCCTAAAAGAGAAAACACCCCCCCCCCGAATTATTCCTCTAGAGAGGCCTCTTTTCTCCTCTGCTCTATTTTTGCAATGAATAGGTTGTGAAAAGGTCGTTCCTTGGCTGCTCTGCCTGAGCATCCCTCCCTGCCCCGGGCTCGGCGTGTTTGGGGTGAAGGAGGGCAGAGCTTTGGACCCTTTCTTTAGGATGAAGCTGAAGGAGTGGGGAAGGGAGACAGAACATGGAATTAAAAGCATGGCCTTGGCTTCATACCACACTTTCTGTGCCTTGTTCTATCAATGTAAATTCTGAATGTTGTACAGTGAAAATACTTGGGAAAGACTCCTTGGAAAAGGCTGCACTGGCTTCTTTTTTCAGCACATGTACATATATAAATATATATACATATATATATATTTGGTAATGCCAACCAGCTGTGTTCTATTGTCCTGGAGAAGTCAAAGTGGACACTTTGGATGTTTTCTGTAGTTTCAGAGCTGTGTGGCCCCGGCCTTTGGACAGAGATGTACAGATGGGAATTATGGATATCAGCTATTTATGAATAAAGAGTCTTTTACTGACACCTGGCCCTGCTGTGCTTTCACTGCTGGGGCCAAACGAGGCAGTGCCGGCCCACACCGAGCTTTGGGGGTGGCCTTGTGCTTTTAATCATTCCTTTAACTGAGAGCAGTGGTGAAAGGCCCCCAAAACCCATCCCAGAGACTGAAGTGGGGAGACAAAGCCCCCAGGATGTTCCCAGCATTAAACCCGAGCGGTGACGATGAGATCCTGGCCATTCATCACCCTGAGGGATAAAATGTCATTAATCCACGCAGAGCAGAGGTGTGGGACAGGTGTGATGGACCAGGAGAATCCTGCAGCGTTCCCCTGCCTGCTCTGGAGCTGCTCCCATCATCAGAGCCCCCCAAACCTGCCCTGATTTATTGTGTTCAGGGAGGTCGTGGCACCGCGCCTTCGGGAACAAACACTTGAGAATGAAAGCGGCTCCTCCCAAGAACTGCGTTCCAAAATCCCCGGTTTTGTGTGGGATCTCATGGTGGGACAGGCTGGGCTGTGCAGGAGGGCTCGGAGCTCCCCAGCAGCTGCTCCAAGGGTGATCTCCCTACAAAATTGGGGAGAGAAGCTCTAAAGAGCAGCCACTGAAATCAGGGGGAGAGCTGAGAAATTCTCATGGTGGGGAAAAAAAACATCCCTGTCTGTGAGTGTGAAAAAATCAAATATCAGCACACGATGGCCTGCAGGGAGGGCAGAGCCTGCGCTGGGAACATCCAGGATGTTCCAGGGACATCCCAGATCATTCCAGGGACATTTCAGGACATTCCAGGGACATCCCAGATCATTCCAGGGACATCCCAGATCATTCCAGGGACATCCCAGGGACATCCCAGGGACATCCCAGATCATTCCAGGGACATCCCAGGGACATCCCAGGTCATTCCAGGGACATTCCAGGACATTCCAGGGACATCCCAGATCATTCCAGGGACGTCCCAGATCATTCCAGGGACATCCCAGGTCATTCCAGGGACATCCCAGGGACATCCCAGATCATTCCAGGGACATCCCAGGTCATTCCAGGGACATTCCAGGACATTCCAGGGACATCCCAGATCATTCCAGGGACATTCCAGGACATTCCAGGGACATCCCAGATCATTCCAGGGACGTCCCAGATCATTCCAGGGACATCCCAGGACATTCCAGGGACATCCCAGGGACATCCCAGGTCATTCCAGGGACATCCCAGGGACATCCCAGATCATTCCAGGGACATCCCAGGTCATTCCAGGGACATTCCAGGACATTCCAGGGACATCCCAGGGACATCCCAGGTCATTCCAGGGACATCCCAGATCATTCCAGGGACATCCCAGGGACATTCCAGGGACATCCCAGATCATTCCAGGGACATTCCAGGGATATCCCAGGACATCCTAGGACATTCCAGGGACATCCCAGATCATCCCAGGACATTCCAGGGATATCTCAGGACATCCCAGGACATTCCAGGGACGTCCCAGGGACATTCCAAGATGTTCCAGGAGCATCCCGGGATGTTCCAGGGATATCCCAGGACATCCCAGGGACATCCCAGGGACATCCCAGGGACACAGCCACCCCCAGGCGGGGCCAGGCTGTGCCCCAGCCCCAGCAGGGATGTGGGGTCCCAGCCTCGCCCCCTCCCCGCGGGGGGAGCAGCTCATTAAATCCAGAAATAAATCATTAAATCATTAAATCTTCCAGCAAGGTGATTTTACTGGGGGGCTGAGATTTAGTGCCCCATTGCTCACCTGCCCTTATTATTATTATTATTATTATTATTATTATTATTATTATTATTATTATTATTATTATTAGAGATGTCTCTCAGCGCTGCCGGGGTGTAAATGTGGCCGGGTGGCAGCAGCCCCGGCCTGTCCCTGTCCCTGCCAGCGCAGTGGAAGATTTAATGAGCTCATAAAGCAGAATGGCACGAGCCGGGCTGGTGGGGATTTTCTTCATTAACATTCCCAAGATCTGGGTTGGGTGGGACAATAAATTCCAGCAGCTGAGCAGAAATGACCCGCTGGATTATTCAAGACTTTCCAGGAACGCGGGGAGAGCAGCAGGGCCGGGAAAAAATTCCCACAGCAAAAAAAATTCCTGTGTGCCCTCAGAGCTCTGCTCAGCAAACTGAGCTCAGATCTGCAGGGGGGAGAGGAGAGGCTTTGCAGCTCATTTAGCTTTGAGGGGAGAAAAATCAAATATTCCCGTCAAACCTGGAGCAGGTTGCTGGCAAAGAGCTCCAAGTTCCCAATGCAGAGCCCTAAATCAAAGGCAGTGAAGTGAAATTCAAATAAATAAAATAAAATAAAATAAAATAAAATAAAATAAAATAAAATTTAAAAAAATTAAATTTAAATTAAAATAAAAAATGAAATAAAATAATTTAAAAAATAAAAATTAAAATAAATACAAAATAAAAATAAAATTAAAATTAAAATAAGAACAAAATAAAATAAAATTAAAATTAAAATTAAAATAAATAAAATAAAAATAAAAATAAAATAAAATAAAATAAAATAAAATAAAATAAAATAAAAATAAAATTAAATTTAAATTAAAATAAAAAATAAAATAAAATAAAATAAAATAATTTTAAAAATAAAAATTAAAATAAATACAAAATAAAAATAAAATTAAAATTAAAATTAAAATAAATAAAATTTAAATTAAAATAAAAAATAAAATAAAAATAAAAATAAAATAAAATAAAAATAAAAATAAAAATAAAAATAAAAATAGTTTAAAATTAAAGATAAAAATAAAATAAATATTAAAATATAAAATTAAATTAAATTAAATTAAATTAAATTAAATTAGAGATAGCTCTTTCCCCACAGAAGCATTTTCCCCTCAGAGCACTCACAGCTCCCCTTTGTTTGATCCCATCTCAAGCTCTGGGCAGTTTCTGAAGCCTCACCTGGAACACAAACTGACCTTAAAGCTTCCAAAAATCTTCCCAAAGCCCAGCCCAGGCTTCCCCAGCGCTGAGAAGCGGCTGAAGCGCCGCTGTCACTGCTGGGACAGCTCGGACCAGAAAAATGGGATTTTAAAGGTGCTAATTAGCAGCGGAACTCTTGTGAGAAATGTCAGGCGGTGTGGGGGTGAGGGGCACCCCGAGAGCAGGAGCCTCCTTTCCCCAGCCCCGCTCGGTGGATGGAGGGATAAATCCCCCCTCACTACCTGGAATCGCTCCCGTTCCTGCTCAGACACTTGCCCAGGGCTAGCAATTATTTACTGCTCATTACCGATCTCGTCAGACTCGGGGAGCTGGGACTGAGCAGGAAAGGAGGAGCAGAGATCCTGGAAACACCACCAGCATTCAAATCCCAGGGAGGAAAAAGTCCCTTCAGCTCCTGCTCCTTTACAAACTTGCCCTTCCTGAAAGGATTTGCCTCCATCAGAGCGATTTACCCGTGACAGCGCTGAAACCTCAGCATTCAACAATTAAAACTGTGAATTTGGGAAAGGTGCTGTGATTTCTGTCCCTGCATCCTGGCCCTCACTGATTATTTCTGTTTCGTTCTCCTGCTGCGGAAGGCACTCGGAGCTCCCTGCAAACGCCAGGCTCATTAAAGCCCCGCTCCAGAGCTCACAGAGAATGCAGCAAAAAAGTTTACACCAAAAAAAAAACAGGATTCTGCTCTTTAAAAAGTGCATTTCCCCCTGATTCTCTGTGAAAAATGAGTTATACCTCGGCTCATTTTCCTGAACAGCTGACAGTCCTTTAGGAAATATCCCGGACAAGCAGAGCCCGTTTTTTCCACGCTTATTTTAATCCCAGTGCCTGGTGCTATTAGAGATTTATTATTTTATTACAGATAAAAAAGGAAATGAGGCAGCAGAGGTTGTTACCGGGGACCCTGCTGGAGCAATGAGGGCAGCAGCCTCACCTCGGGCTGGCTGGAATTGAAATTTTGGGGCTGAATTAATAACGAGCCCGGCTGGGAAATGCTGCCTGTGCCCTGCAGGGCTGGAAACGTCTCCTGCCATTAATAGAAAAGGGAAGGGGTGGTACCTGGGCAGAGCAGGGAACACATGGAATAAAAACCTTCCCTGAGCTCCTGACAGGCCGAGGGATGCTCCTGTTGGCTTTGCAAGAGGAATTTCACAGCTCCCTCCATCATTCCCAACACTTCCAGGATTTTTGTTATGTCTAACCAGGGAAACCAGCTCATTACCTCCACCAGTGCTCCAGCAGCACCGGAGTGCTCTGAGGGGTTCACAGAGCAGTTCAGAAAGCAGGGAGAAGCTGAAATGCAGGGAGAAGCTGAAATGCAGGGAGAAGCTGAAATGCAGGGAGAAGTTGAAATGCAGGGAGAAGCTGAAATGCAGGGAGAAGCTGAAATGCAAGGAGAAGTTGAAATGCAGGGAGAAGCTGAAATGCAGGGAGAAGCTGAAATGCAGGGAGAAGCTGAAATGCAGGGAGAAGCTGAAATGCAGGGAGAAGCTGAAATGCAGGGAGAAGTTGAAATGCAAGAAGTTGAAATGCAAGGAGAAGTTGAAATGCAAGAAGTTGAAATGCAGGGAGAAGCTGAAATGCAAGGAGAAGTTGAAATGCAGGGAGAAGCTGAAATACAAGGAGAAGTTGAAATGCAGGGAGAAGTTGAAATGCAAGGAGAAGCTGAAATGCAGCGTTTTCCCCTCCCCAGCAGCTGTGTTTGTGGGAAGCTGGCTGGACTCGGGGCAAGGCCGGTGCCAGGCACAGCCAGGTGGGATTGGGGCTGCAGAAAACTCGGGAATGATCCAGACACGGCTCCTCCTGCTCCCCCTGAGCCTCTGCTCACCCAGCCCGGGTGTCAGGAGCCTCGTGGTGCTGTCACACCAGCGCTGAGCTCTGCCTGCTCAGGGCAGCCTCATCCCTCATCAATTCTGCAGCCACAACCAAGGGCTGCCCATCAGAGATCGATTCCTCCCAGCCCACTGACCCTTTCTCCGAGGCCTTTCATTCAAATTAGACTAAACCCATCCTAGGAATTGTTAATTGTTAATTGTTAATTGTTGATATTCCGGGCTCCTGCAGCCCTGGAGGAGCGGAGTGAGGCAGCACAGCAGGAATCAAAGGCACCGGCAGAGCCTGAACCTGGTGATCCTGACAGCAGAGCCACACCAGGATCCTCACACTCCATCCAGGGCTGAACCTGGTGATCCTCACACTCCATCCAGGGCTGAACCTGGTGATCCTCACACTCCATCCAGGGCTGAACCTGGTGATCCTCACATTCCATCCAGGGCTGAACCTGGTGATCCTCACATTCCATCCAGGGCTGAACCTGGTGATCCTCACAACCAGAGCCACACCAGGATCCTCACACTCCATCCAGGGCTGCCCAAATCCGCCCGGGAGCAGTGGCCAGGGAGGGGTTTGGGTTCCCCAGAGCCACCTCAGTGCCCAAAGCCATCCCCGGCTGCCTCGGGAGGATCCTGCTCCAGATGTGACTGCCAGCAGCCGCTCCTGTGCTGGAAAGGCAGGATCAGAAAGAAATTATAAATGTGACTCTTTAGCCAGAGAGGCTAAGGAAGAAATACAAATGAAAGCACGGTTTGAATAATTCAAAGAAACCGGTCTGGCAAGCCAGAACACATTCTGTCCCCCAGTAAAACTGAGCTGGGACCCCTCTCCCCAGCCTTATAGGGAAAGGTCTGAAGGACCCTGAGATAACTAAAAATATGCAAAAGTGGTGATTTCTATAGGTCACACACATGTGTTACTGTATTAGTATACTTACAAAGATTGGTTGGTGAAGGAATAGAATATTCAATGTATAGATTATATAAACAATTGTAAAGGAGAGCTCGCTCTCTTTTTCCAGCTCTCTCACTTCTGTTCTGTTACTCTCTTCCTTAGCTATCTTAAGTCCTGAACTCCTGTATTCATGTTCTACCCCTTTTCTGTTGTTCCCTCTGAGCCTGCTTTGAGCTTCATCTGTTGGCTCTGAGCAGGGCTCCCTCACCCACACCCTGAAATAAATTATGAACATCTCACTCGACTGTAGAGAGGTCTCTGCTGTGTCCCAGACTGTCCACACCCCGAAAAATCTCTCACACTCCTGCCTCACCCGGCACTGCAGCGCTCCAGGGACGGGGAAAACTCTTCCCAGGGAGAAATTCACTGCACAGGGAAAGGGGGGAAGAGAAGGAGGGCAAGGAGCTGCTCTGAGAGCGTCCCAGGGAGAAATTCACTGTGCAGGGAAAGGGGGGAAGAGAAGGAGGGCAAGGAGCTGCTCTGAGAGCGTCCCAGGCAGGGCTGTGTCCCACAAAGAGCCCTCACTGAGCTGCCCAAAGCCCGGCAGCAGCACAGCCCCTCTAACAAACCACTCCTGATTAACAGCTCTGCTTTGCCTGGATGTTTTCCTTTCCCCAGAGAAGCCCTGCTCGCCTCCTCAGGCCTGCACACACCCCAAGGATGGATAGCAGTGTCCCCTCAGCCCAGCCAGGAGATGCTGCCAGCCCCAGCACCAGCTCAGAGCTTTGCAGAGCAGCTGAGGGCACCGAGTGGATAAATGGAGATGTTTGGGTCACTGGCTGCCCAAAGTCAGGGTGCTCACACCGGAATTCGTGCTGTGAAAAACGAGGTTCACATATTTGTTTTATAGGATTTAAAAGTTTAATAGAAAAAGACAATTAGGAGATAAAAATAAAGAATACAGATAGGGCCGGGTGTCTCTGCATTCACCTCACTGACAAAGGATTGTCCCTTAAAAACAGAACCCTGCTACATATCCATAAATTCTCACACATATTCAGACATTCTGCTTAGGATCTTTGGGGTTCTTCTGTTCAGTTTTCTCTTGCCCCCTTCCCAATGGATCAATCTTCTTGGGGCCATCGAGATTTACATTCCCTGATACCAGAAATGCAATAAATTCCTCCCCCAGAGTTCTGGGCACTGCTGTCCTCATCTGGATAAGAGAGTTTACAAATGCAGGGGGTCTCTAGTTATCTTTTCAGTCTCTGGGTTATACACACAAAAGTAGTTTTATTTTTTTTTTATTTTAATACTACGTCATAGCTTAACATATATATGTATTATACCATTATTTCTAAGTTTCATCAATAACAGAAATAAAGGAAACTATATTAATACAACAAAATTTTCTAATCTTACACACATAACCTTCATTCCAGTATTTGCTAAAAGCCAACAATATCATATGTATCTATAATAGTGGCATTAGAGTGCCCATTACTGGCGGTCAGGGTTGGGAGGGACCCCAAAGATCAGCCAGGAAATAACATTGATTTCAGCCAGGAAATAACATTGATTTCAGCCAGGAAATAACATTGATTTCAGCCAGGAAATAACTTTGATTTCAGCCATGAAATAACATCGATTTCAGCCATTAAATAACTTTGATTTCAGCCATGAAATTACATTATTTCAGCCAGGAAATAACTTTGATTTCAGCCAGGAAATAACATTGATTTCAGCCAGGAAATAACTTTGATTTCAGCCAGGAAATAACTTTGATTTCAGCCATGAAATTACATTGATTTCAGCCAGGAAATAACATTGATTTCAGCCATGAAATTACATTATTTCAGCCAGGAAATAACTTTGATTTCAGCCATGAAATAACATCGATTTCAGCCATTAAATAACTTTGATTTCAGCCAGGAAATTACATTATTTCAGCCAGGAAATAACATTGATTTCAGCCATTAAATAACTTTGATTTCAGACAGGAAATAACTTTGATTTCAGCCATGAAATAACATTGATTTCAGCCAGGAAATAACTTTGATTTCAGCCATGAAATTACATTATTTCAGCCAGGAAATAACTTTGATTTCAGCCATGAAATAGCATTGATTTCAGCCAGGAAATAACATTGATTTCAGCCAGGAAATAACATTAATTTCAGCCAGGAAATAACATTGATTTCAGCCAGGAAATAACATTGATTTCATCCAGGAAATAGCATTGATTTCAGCCATGAAATAACATTAATTTCAGCCAGGAAATACCATCGATTTCACACCACACAGCCCACAAACAACGGCACAATCCCAAAAAAACCCAGTCGGACGCTACCTCTGTGCTACCCCACCCACAGAAGATAATTCTGAGGTGCCCAGTGGCCTGGAGGAGGTGGAAAAGCAGCAGAGCTTTGGCAAAGAGGGTGTTTGGCAGCTAACAGGGGGATCTCTGATGTTAGACATTAATCTGGACGGGATCTGTAGGTGGGAGAGCTCCGTTTGGCTGAGGGAATGACGAGGAGATGATTCTGCTGTGCCTTGGGGAGGTTTCAAGGGGGAATGTCTCGGTCAGGACACAGATCACACACCGAGGGCTGGAGGGGAGCACTCTGGTGAAGAACCCGAGCCACACTCAGAGGTGACAGAACATTTCCTGTCCTCTGCTCGGCCGCCTTTGGATGTGCAGGTGAATAAACCTCGCACGGATCGGAGCCTGAGCCAGAGCACCAGAGGCACCAAACCTGGCAGCTTCTTGTGCCAACAGCAACATCCCCAACCCAAAGGTGTCCCCAACCCAAAGGTGTCCCCGACCCAAAGATGTCCCTGACCCCAAAGGTGTCCCTGACCCCAAAGGTGTCCCCGACCCAAAGGTGTCCCTGACCCAAAGGTGTCCCTGACCCAAAGGTGTCCCCGACCCAAAGGTGTCCCCAATCCAAAGGTGTCCCCAACCCAAAGGTGTCCCCGACCCAAAGGTGTCCCTGACCCAAAGGTGTCCTTGACCCAAAGATGTCCCTGACCCCAAAGGTGTCCCCAACCCAAAGGTGTCCCTGACCCAAAGGTGTCCCTGACCCCAAAGGTGTCCCCAACCCAAAGGTGTCCCTGACCCAAAGGTGTCCCTGACCCCAAAGGTGTCCCTGACCCCAAAGGTGTCCCCAATCCAAAGGTGTCCCCAACCCAAAGGTGTCCCCGACCCAAAGGTGTCCCCGACCCAAAGGTGTCCCTGACCCAAAGATGTCCCTGACCCCAAAGGTGTCCCTGACCCAAAGGTGTCCCCAATCCAAAGATGTCCCTGACCCCAAAGGTGTCCCTGACCCCAAAGGTGTCCCCAATCCAAAGATGTCCCTGACCCCAAAGGTGTCCCCGACCCAAAGGTGTCCCCAATCCAAAGGTGTCCCCGACCCAAAGGTGTCCCCAACCCAAAGGTGTCCCCGACCCAAAGGTGTCCCTGACCCAAACGTGTCCCTGACCCAAAGGTGTCCCCGACCCAAAGGTGTCCCCAGCCCTCAGCTCCAGCATCTCCCGTTTCCCTGCTCCTCACAGGGAGCCCTTCCCTGGGCAGAGCTGGGCTGTGCCTGGGGGAGATCTGAGTTATTTCCCTGCAGAACGAGCCCCACAGCGGGATCCCGCATGCCGGGATCTGGGATGGAGCCGCGCTCTCTGCACCGCCTGGGGCTGCCAGTGGCTCCAGAGGGGAGCAGCTGGCACAGGGAATGGCTCAGTCCCTGCCCTCAGCATCCCTTGGTGGCCGGGGACAAAGCCCCGCTGCTGATCCCGGCTGGTGGCTGCACAGGATGCTCCAAAGCCGGACCCCGAGCGCATCCAGGCACTCCCAGGGCCAGAATTCGCCGGAGTGCTGGACGCAGTGACAAATCCAACAGGTTTCCCTCCGGCGGCTCCTGAGGCAGCCAGGAAATGCTGAGCAGATGTCACAGCTTCCAGAGCCACCTCCTGCCGCTCTCCTTTGTGACTCCAAACCTGCAATGTCTGATTTACTGCGCCCATTCGGGAGTTATTGAAACCCCCGCTGCTCCTGCTTCACTCGAGGTTTCAGCTCAAGTCCAGGGGCTGCAGCTCGAGCGGCAGAGAATGAGAACTGTGACACTTCTAACCCATCACGGAGAGGGTGAGGTGTGGGAGAGCCCCAAAGCACAGCCAAGGACCGGGATCAGCAGAGAAATCCCGATTTCCAAGGGGCAGGAGCTGAGCTCCGCTCCTGCGGGAGACAGCCTGGGCTGGGATAAAGAAAGGAATTAATTGCTCTGGTTCCTGCACTGATGAGCTCGTTAGAGCCGAGAAGAAGCAACACAAAACAGATCTGCTTGGGTTTTTCCCTCTCCCGAGCACCACGTCCCTGACACCCATTTACATTTTCAGCAGCGCGGTTTTCTGCCCTTCAGTCCCATCCCTGTGCAAATCTGCGTTCAGATTTCCCTGCAGAAGTAACACGGGGCTGCAGAGACTGAACATTGGTGATGACAGAACCTCCTCCTGCCGCTCAGAGCTCCTGGATTTTCTGCGGCAGGACCGAACCTCCCTGGCCGCACCTGCGCTCCCTCCTTGCCCAAATGCTGCCCCGCCAGGCGCTCAGAAACGCCGAGAACACGCCGTGCTGAACCGGCTGGGGATGGGAGAGCCCTTCCTGGAATATCCCAAATGCAGAAAATCCCCGGAGCCAGCCCAGGCGCTCCTGCTTTACCCCGGGCACAGGAAAACACCATTTCTGCTCCTGCGAGCGTTTCTGGTGTCCCCAGGGGCTGCCACTGCCGCTCCAGGCTGGCATCTGGCACAGCGGGGATGCAGAGGAGACGGGGGAGAAGCTGCCAAGGAGATGAAATAAATTCATTTTCCCAACACAGGACCAAGCTTGGCGTTAAATGTCAAGTGCTGGATTGGGGGCGAACAAATCTCTGTTTCAGCCTCTGAAATTCAGAGTTGATTGGGCCGACGAAAAGGCTGAAGGAGGTGGCACCTGGGACTTGAACACAGCAAGGATTTCAGGGGCAGCATCTCCTCCCTGCTCCGAAATTCAGGTGAAAACGTTGCCCTGCAGAGGCTCAGCTCGGTCCCTTCCATCCTCGTCCCTTCCCTGTCCTTGAATTTGTCCTTCCAGGTGAAAGTGAGGAGCTGAGAGAGGCTGAGCTTTGCTGTTCCCAGCCCGGCCCGAGGCGATGCTGCTCCACACGCACCAAATGCCGAGAAAATTAAAACTTTCTTCTTTATTATCTTTTTTTTTCCTCCCCATTGAAATTCAGCGAGCACCCCGGCGGAGCTCTCTGCTGCTGGGTGACCTTTGGGTGACATTTGCTTTACTCCCAGCTCCAGCAGGGACCAGCCCAGCCCCGGGCAGGGAGGGAAGGACTGGGGTGAGCTGGGCTGGGCTGCAGGGAGGAAAATGAAATCCCAGCCCTGGGCACAGCAGTGAGGCAATAATTCCGAGTTTTACTGATCGTTCATGAGCACAATTTTCCCCTGGGAGAGCCCCAGAGCCCCTGGGATCAGGGTACCAAATAAAAGTGGCAATGGGCCAAAAAAGAGTTACCTTAGAGCCCATCAGCTTTGTTTATTTAACAAATGTAACCTCTGTTTATTCTGCTTCCAGACCCTGAATGCCAATAAGTGATTTCTCCTGCTTAAAACAGGAGAGAGGCAAAAAGCACACGAGTGGTAGAGCAAACCCCAGCAGAGCCATCCAGGGAACAAGAGAGAGAGGAAGAATCCACTCTCCAAACTTTTATAAGTCATAAATGGGTCGGTGTTTGGATAAGTTCTGCAGGATTCTTGATTAAAAATATACATAATTAGAAAATGAAACCTTTCTAGCAGTTAGCTCTCACAGTTTGGGGGTTTAAAACACTTTTATAAATAGAATTATCTGCTTCAGAGACATTAAACCCACCAGTGGAATCTCTTGCGTTACCACATTGCGAAACATCTGACCTCCAACACGGGGAAATAATGAAAAATTAATGGATCCAGATGTGCCAACCCTGCCAGTGGCAGATGTTCATTTTACACACCATTTAGAAACCCCCAGTGCATTGGAGTACATGAGGATAAAACGATGGGATAATGGGAAGGAAGGGAATAATGCTGGGGAGTGAAATCTGCACCTTCCCAGGGGGTGCGAACGCAGGGAAGGGCAGGAGGTGCCACCGAGAGCGCGGCCCTTTCATGGCAGCAGATTTAATTCAGGGACTTCTCCCAGTCCCTGGGGCTGTCCCCAGCAGCTCCATCCCACCTTCCTGAAGGAGCCAGCACAGAGATCCAGCGGCAGAGTCTGAGGACACAAAACTCGGTCAGAACTCACCCCCGCAGGTATTTGCCAGCCTGAATCCATTCCTCCGCCATCATCGAGCATCCATCTCTTTTTCTCCTTCTGCACCTGGAAGTTTTGTCCTCTTGGGGGTTATTTTGGCCTCTTTTCTGCCCCTGGCACCTGGCACTGAGCCCTGGTGAGGCCCAGCTGGAGCTGAGCTGTTCCTCCTCAGCTCTGCCTGTCCTGCCCGGGGTTCCATCACAACCCCACAAGTGCCCCCGTGTTTTACAGGGATCCGCTGCTCCATCCCGAGCTTCTGCAGCCCAACAACGCGGCCCTGAGCAGAAAACCTTGGAAAAGCTGCCCTGGGAGCGCTCAGGGGTCCGGGGCCATTCCCGAGCTCTTCCCCCTCCCTCCCCGGGAGCTCCGAGGCTGCCCGGGACCATGTGCGGGTGTGATCCTGAACGATTTGTCACAGCAGCAGGAGCTTGTTTGTGCTCAGTGCTTTGATAACGACTCTGATGAGTCTCTGAGGAGATGGGAGCTGCTGGCGTTTGAAGATCAGCTCAGCGCTGGCGCTCAAAGCTCGGCCTTTCAGCATTAATCCTGATTTCGTGCTTTGATTTGCACGCAGGTGACAAAGGCACGGCTCTGCTGGCCGGGCAGGCTCCGCTGAAGTCGGGCAGGGAAATGTTCTCGGGGGCTCTGTGCCCTCCCCTGGCAGGGTGGGAGGTGCTGCGGGTCCATCCTGCTGCCAGAACACATCAATTCCTGCTGGATTTGGGTCACCTCCCTCCCTGGGGACGCTCCCATCACATCGGCTGTGCCGCAGAGCTCCTCCAGCCAGGGGCAGAGCCCAGAGGAGCAAAGTTGGCACTGAAAGGGAAAGAACCAGCCTGGGAAGTGCTGAGACCCCCGTGCTTCACTGGGAAGTGCTGGGACCCCCGTGCTTCACTGGGAATTGCTGGGACCCCCGTGTTTCACTGGGAATTGCTGGGACCCCCGTGTTTCACTGGGAAGTGCTGGGACCCCCGTGTTTCACTGGGAATTGCTGGGACCCCCGTGTTTCACTGGGAATTGCTGGGACCCCCGTGTTTCACTGGGAAGTGCTGGGACCCCCGTGTTTAAGTGCTGGGACCCCCGTGTTTAAGCGCTGGGACCCCCGTGTTTCACTGGGACCCCCGCGTTTCACTGCAGACCCCGGGGCTCTGCCCCCCTCGCTGCTCAGGTTCTCCCCTGGGTGAGCAGCACAGAGCCAGGGCAGGAGCGGCAGCGCTGGGTGCTCCGGTCACAGCAGAGCCGGGACAGCCGGGCTGGCTGGGGGACACACAGGGCCAGAGCCAGGCGGGCACCCAGGGACAGCCAGGGGCACCCAGGGACACTCAGGGACACTCAGGGACAGCCAGGGACAGCCAGGGGTACTCAGGGGCACCCAGGGGTACTCAGGGGCACCCAGGGACAGCCAGGGACAGCCAGGGACAGCCAGGGACAGAGCCAGGGACACTCAGGGGCACTCAGGGACACTCAGGGACACCCAGGGGCACACAGGGACACACAGGGACACACAGGGGTACCCAGGAACAGCCAGGGGTACTCAGGGACACCCAGGGACAGCCAGGGGCACCCAGGGGCACCCAGGGACAGCCAGGGGCACCCAGGGACACCCAGGGACAGCCAGGGACACTCAGGGACACTCAGGGACACCCAGGGGCACCCAGGGGCACCCAGGGACACTCAGGGACACCCAGGGGCACCCAGGGACAGCCAGGGGCACCCAGGGACACTCAGGGACACCCAGGGGTACCCAGGGACAGCCAGGGACACCCAGGGGCACTCAGGGACACTCAGGGGCACCCAGGGGCACTCAGGGACACCCAGGGACAGCCAGGGGTACCCAGGGGCACCCAGGGACACTCAGGGGCACCCAGGGACACTCAGGGACAGCCAGGGGTACCCAGGGACAGCCAGGGACACTCAGGGACACTCAGGGGCACCCAGGGACACTCAGGGACACTCAGGGACACCCAGGGGCACCCAGGGACACTCAGGGACACTCAGGGACACTCAGGGGCACCCAGGGGCACTCAGGGACACCCAGGGACACTCAGGGACACTCAGGGGCACCCAGGGGCACCCAGGGACACCCAGGGACACTCAGGGACACTCAGGGACACTCAGGGGCACCCAGAGACACTCAGGGACACCCAGGGGCACTCAGGGACACTCAGGGACACTCAGGGACACTCAGGGACACCCAGGGACACAGGAGATGCTGGGCACAGTGGCCTGGGTTGCCCTGGGAAGGCTCATCCCCGTCCTGAGCTGCTCCCTCAGCATTCAGCAGGTGGACACGAACCACAGGGACTTTATTTCCCCTCTTGATGGGCAACAACTCGAGGATTTGTCAATCCCCAGGGGGAGAAAAAATGGGGGGTGGGAAAAAAAAGACCAATTTCTCAGCTGAGATTGGAGGAGAAAAAGGGAAGGGGCAAATCCTCGGAGCACAAACAGATTGCACTATTTATATATGAAAATGTTTTCTGCATCTCTAAACTTCCCATGCCCAGGCACTTTAATTAATTGCAGGGGTTGCCATGGTAACCTCTAACTCAATTACAGCTCTGCAGAGAGGTGCCTGTGGCAGAGCAGGTACCCCGTGCTGAGCCTGCGGGGGAGAGCCCCACGGCACTGGGAGCACTGGGGGGTCTGTGCTGGGAGCTGAGCCCAGCATCCCGACAGCTCCAGTGATCCTGATTGATCCAAATATCCTGATTGATCCAAATATCCTGATTGATCCAAATATCCTGATTGATCCAAATATCCTGATTGATCCAAATATCCTGATTGATCTAAATATCCTGATTGATCCAAACATCCTGATTGATCCAAACATCCTGATTGATTCCAAACATCCTGATTGATTCCAAACATCCTGATTGATTCCAAACATCCTGATTGATTCCAAATATCCTGATTGATCCAAATATCCTGATTGATTCCAAATATCCTGATTGATCCAAACATCCTGATTGATTCCAAATATCCTGATTGATCCAAACATCCCGATTGATTCCAAATATCCTGATTGATCCAAACATCCTGATTGATCCAAATATCCTGATTGATCCAAATATCCTGATTGATCCAAATATCCTGATTGATCCAAATATCCTGATTGATCCAAATATCCTGATTGATCCAAATATCCTGATTGATTCCAAATATCCTGATTGATTCCAAACATCCTGATTGATCCAAACATCCTGATTGATCCAAACATCCCGATTGATTCCAAATATCCTGATTGATTCCAAATATCCTGATTGATCCAAACATCCTGATTGATTCCAAACATCCTGATTGATCCAAATATCCTGATTGATCCAAATATCCTGATTGATTCCAAATATCCTGATTGATTCCAAATATCCCGATTGATTCCAAACATCCTGATTGATCCAAATATCCCGATTGATTCCAAATATCCCGATTGATTCCAAATATCCCGATTGATTCCAAATATCCTGATTGATCCAAACATCCCGATTGATCCAAATATCCTGATTGATCCAAATATCCCGATTGATCCAAATATCCTGATTGATCCAAATATCCTGATTGATTCCAAATATCCTGATTGATCCAAATATCCCGATTGATTCCAAACATCCCGATTGATCTAAATATCCTGATTGATCCAAACATCCTGATTGATCCAAACATCCCGATTGATTCCAAACATCCTGATTGATTCCAAACATCCTGATTGATTCCAAACATCCTGATTGATTCCAAACATCCTGATTGATTCCAAACATCCTGATTGATCCAAATATCCTGATTGATCCAAATATCCTGATTGATCCAAATATCCCGATTGATTCCAAACATCCCGATTGATCTAAATATCCTGATTGTTCCAAATATCCTGATTGATCCAAATATCCTGATTGATCCAAACATCCTGATTGATTCCAAATATCCTGATTGATCCAAACATCCCGATTGATCCAAATATCCTGATTGATCCAAATATCCGGATTGATTCCAAATATCCTGATTGATTCCAAATATCCCGATTGATTCCAAATATCCTGATTGATCCAAATATCCCGATTGATTCCAAACATCCCGATTGATCTAAATATCCTGATTGATTCCAAACATCCTGATTGATCCAAACATCCTGATTGATTCCAAACATCCCGATTGATTCCAAATATCCTGATTGATCCAAACATCCTGATTGATTCCAAATATCCTGATTGATCCAAATATCCTGATTGATCCAAATATCCTGATTGATCCAAATATCCTGATTGATCCAAACATCCTGATTGATTCCAAACATCCTGATTGATCCAAACATCCTGATTGATTCCAAACATCCCGATTGATTCCAAATATCCTGATTGATCCAAACATCCCCATTGATTCCAAATATCCTGATTGATCCAAACATCCTGATTGATCCAAACATCCTGATTGATTCCAAACATCCTGATTGATTCCAAATATCCTGATTGATCCAAACATCCTGATTGATCCAAACATCCTGATTGATTCCAAACATCCTGATTGATCCAAACATCCTGATTGATTCCAAACATCCTGATTGATTCCAAATATCCTGATTGATCCAAATATCCTGATTGATCCAAATATCCTGATTGATCCAAATATCCTGATTGATCCAAACATCCCGATTGATCCAAACATCCTGATTGATCCAAACATCCTGATTGATTCCAAACATCCTGATTGATCCAAATATCCTGATTGATCCAAACATCCTGATTGATTCCAAATATCCTGATTGATTCCAAATATCCTGATTGATCCAAATATCCCCATTGATTCCAAATATCCTGATTGATCCAAATATCCCCATTGATTCCAAACATCCCGATTGATCCAAACATCCTGATTGATTCCAAACATCCTGATTGATTCCAAATATCCTGATTGATCCAAACATCCTGATTGATTCCAAATATCCTGATTGATCCAAACATCCTGATTGATTCCAAATATCCTGATTGATCCAAATATCCCCATTGATTCCAAATATCCTGATTGATCCAAACATCCTGATTGATCCAAACATCCTGATTGATCCAAATATCCTGATTGATCCAAATATCCCCATTGATTCCAAACATCCTGATTGATCCAAACATCCTGATTGATCCAAACATCCCGATTGATTCCAAATGTCCTGATTGATCCAAACATCCTGATTGATTCCAAATATCCTGATTGATCCAAATATCCTGATTAATCCAAACATCCTGATTGATTCCAAATATCCTGATTGATCCAAATATCCTGATTGATCCAAACATCCTGATTGATCCAAATATCCTGATTGATTCCAAATATCCTGATTGATCCAAATATCCTGATTGATCCAAATATCCTGATTGATTCCAGTGATCTGAGCTCCAGTGATCCTGATTGATTCCAAACATCCCCATTGATTCCAAATATCCTGATTGCTCCAAACATCCTGATTGATTCCAAACATCCTGATTGATCCAAATATCCTGATTGATTCCAGTGATCTGAGCTCCGGTGATCCCGAATTATTCCAAATATCCCAATTAATTCCAAATATCCCATCTGATTCCAGTGATCTGAGCTCCAAATACTGATTCCAGTGATCCCAATTCCAGTGATCCCAGCTCCAGTGATCCCAATTCCAGTGATCCCAGCTCCAGTGATCCCAGCTCCAGTGATCCCAGCTCCAGTGATCCCAGCTCCAGTGATCCCAATTCCAGTGATCCCAGCTCCAGTGATCCCAGCTCCAGTGATCCCAGCTCCAGTGATCCCAATTCCAGTGATCCCAGCTCCAGTGATCCCAATTCCAGTGATCCCAGCTCCAGTGATCCCAATTCCAGTGATCCCAGCTCCAGTGATCCCAATTCCAGTGATCCCAGCTCCAGTGATCCCGATTCCAGTGATCCCAGCTCCAGTGATCCCAATTCCAGTGATCCCAGCTCCAGTGATCCCAATTCCAGTGATCCCAGCTCCAGTGATCCCGATTCCAGTGATCCCAGCTCCAGTGATCCCAGCTCCAGTGATCCCAGCTCCAGTGATCCCAGTTCCAGTGATCCCAGCTCCAGTGATCCCAGCTCCAGTGATCCCAGCTCCAGTGATCCCAATTCCAGTGATCCCGATTCCCCCTGAGGGACACAGCTCACGGGATCCCTGAGCTGGCCGAGCGCTGTCTCAGCCCGGGCTGGGCGCAGCAGCAGCAGCAGTGAGGCAGCACAGAGGAGATTTTGGGGGGCACCCGCAGCTCCTGCCAGGCTGGGGGAGCCCCAGGGCCCCGGGGAGGGGGACACAGCTCCCAAGGGAGCCCCAGGGCCCTGGGGAGGGGGACACAGCTCCCAAGGGAGCCCCAGGGCCCCGGGGAGGGGGACACAGCTCCCAAGGGAGCCCCAGGGCCCCGGGAAGGGGGACACAGCTCCCAAGGGAGCCCCAGGGAGGGGGACACAGCTCCCAAGGGAGCCCCAGGGCCCCGGGGAGGGGGACACAGCTCCCCAAAGGGAGCTCCACAGCTCCAGCCCCGCTGAGGAGATCGGGCACTGCCGGGCTCTGCCTCTGCTCTGTGCCCCGCTGCCATCAGGGCAGCCCCTCCTGATTGCCAAGGGACAAGATTCAGGGACAAGAATCACCCCCAGCTGCTCCAGCCCCGGAGGGGAAGCTCTGTCTGAAGGTTCCCATCACATTAATGATCAACACCACGGGAGCTGCTGTTGCTCCAACCCCCACCGAGACCGAATTCCTTCCCTGCACCACATCAGACAAACCATCTGCATCACAACCGGCCTTGGCCTCCAGACAGCTCAAAAGCAGCCGGCAGTGACCCCTCTTTGTGCCACAGAAGGATCAGCAGGACAGGAAAGGCAGGGAAAAGGGAGAAATGACATTTCCTCTCAGCATTATCACCTGAAATCTGTGCAGAGATAACCTTTCCATCCATTGTGAAGAGTCACACGAGTTCTCTCCACACCTGCCCTGCTCTTATCTCCCTTCCTGCCTTTTCCAGGAGCCGTGTGACAAAGCTGCCACTCCAGCTCCTGGGTCTGTCATCCCTGTCCTGAGGTGGATGTTCCTCTGCCCCTCTCCAGCTCCTGTCACTCCAGTTAAGTGTCCTTTTCTCCCGTTTTCAATGGAATGCCTTGTTAGGCACTTCTAAAGGTGTCTCTGGTGAGACGCTTTGATATTTCTTCCCCTCCCTGCCCCCATCCTCCCAGGTCACGGACCGAGACTTCAGCTTGTTTCTTAAAGGTTAAATGCAACTTCCAGAAGAGGATCTTGAACTTTGGAGAGCGAAGACAGAGAAAAAGCGGCCCCCTCCGAGAATACAAATTGTTCTGTGAGCAGCAGCTGGACAGAAAACAGCAGCTCCATCCTGAGCAACAGCTTCATCTGTCTGTGCAAAGCCCTGCTCCCCTCCCTGCGGAGCTGGAACTTGCCAGAGGCTTTTCCTTTCGGCAGAGCCCCGGCAGCTGTGCCCACACTCCCTGCAGGATGCAGAGTTAACTCTTCAGAGCTGCCGTCTCCAGCCTGGCAAGGCCAGTGGACGCTCCCTCAAAGTCACAGCGCTCAGAGGCCGAGCAAATTCTGCTGTGCTCTTCACCAGGAACCTTCAATCACAAACTCCTGCCCGGCTTTCTGCACCCCTCGTATCCTCCCAGGGCTGGGATTAGCCCAGTTCAAAGGATCTCGCTCTTTAGGAAAGGTTTTTACTTCATTTTTCATTCTCTGGGTTGGTTTTTTTTTTTCCCTTTTCTCTGCCCATCCAATTTGCCGGGTTTGCAACAAAGAACTGCATAAATTCCTGGGCTTTACTGCAATTCAAGCTCAGGGATGTTCCTCCTGAGGAAATCCTACCCACAGCCCCAGGTTGTGCAAATGCCCCCTCAAATGAGAGCCTGGAACAGCAGAAATCCCAAACTGCTCCAGTTAAATCATGAACAACAACAGGTTTTCTATGGAGAAAATGGCCAAGCAGCTCCAAGCATCCTGAGTGGGCTGTACTAAACTGAGGCTGGGTTTATAGCACATCCAGAATTTTCTTCAGCCTATCTAGGCTCCATCTTTAAAAGTTGTTTTGCTTTTTTATTTCTGCTCCTCAGCCCTGTACTGACAAAGTGGTGGTAAGTGGATGTGATTTTTGCCTTGGCAGGGTTTGTGGAGGCTGGCAGGAATAAATCCCTGGCTCCCTGGCAGAGCAGCAGCCTCTGGGGGCTGGGATTATCAAGGTTGGTTTAGCAGCAAGCTCTGCTCGAGCACATCAGACATGACTGGACATCTCCAAGGGCCAGGCAGCACTGCTGAGGAATTCCAAAAACATCCTCCTGCAAAGCACAGCCAGGGCCAGGCTCGCTGCTCTCTTCATCCCAGTTTAACCAGTTAAAGGCACAGCAAAGCTGTGGTGGGTGCCCACCGTGCTGTGCAGTTGTTCCTGCAGGTTCAGTTTACAATTTCTTCATGAAATTATAAGAGATTTCTGCTTATCTCCAGCTGATGACTGCGCTGGAATCACCGGTCAAGAGGTTCAGGATGTTTCCATGTCCGTTCTGTATCTATTTCTATGTGTAAATATAAATGTAAGACAGACACTGGGTTAAGACAAGTGCAAAAGTGGCAAATCAGACACTTCCATCTCCAGTTCTCATTATTCAAGAACAAGGGAGAGCAGCGGACCAGAAACAAAACTCACAAAACCCAGGACGTGTTCTGTGCCGTTTGCTGAGCAGCAGCAACCAGACATCAAAATTCTAAACAGATAAAAAAGCAAAATCAAGCTCACACACTGAGAAAGTTCCACCTTTGCACGGATTTAAGGAAGGAAAAGAAAAATTGACCTTGCTTCAAGGCATAAATCGACCTCTAATGGATTAGGATTTTTCCTGCAAGCAGGTCTTAATTAAGAAGCGCACAAAATCACTTTGCAACATCGCTGTGAGCGGGAGCCGCTGCTGGGGAGTTCTTAAATTAAAGCACTGGCCGGGATCAGCCCCAGGGCTCACACTCCTGCTGGCTTTGGGAAAAGCGGGGCACAAACCCCTCCCGACTGCCCTGCCCACCCATCCCGGGCGCCCCCGGAGCTGGGCACCCCTGGAACCGCAGCGACACGGAATGGGGGTGCAGGGCCCTGCGGGGAGAGGGCTGAGGCTGGTTGGGTTTGGCTGCAGAGCCACCCAGCACCAGGGATCCAGCGGGACACACCCAGCACAGGACACACCCACGGGACACACCCAGCACCAGGGATCCAGCGGGACACACCCAGCACAGGACACACCCATGGGACACACCCAGCACCAGGGATCCAGCGGGACACACCCAGCACAGGACACACCCATGGGACACACCCACGGGACACACCCACGGGACACACCCATGGGACACACCCATGGGACACACCCACGGGACACACCCATGGGACACACCCACGGGTCACACCCACGTGTCACACCCACGGGACACACCCACGGGACACACCCACTTGACACACCCATGGGACACACCCAGCACCAGGGATCCAGTTAGACACACCCACAGGACACAGCCAGGACAGGACACACCTGGCACAGGACACACCTGGCACAGGACACAGCCAGGACAGGACACACCTGGCACAGGACACAGCCAGGACAGGACACAGCCAGGACAGGACACACCTGGCACAGGACACAGCCAGGACAGGACACAGCCAGGACAGGACACACCTGGCACAGGACACAGCCAGGACAGGACACACCTGGCACAGGACACAGCCAGGACAGGACACAGCCAGGACAGGTCACACCTGGCACAGGACACACCTGGCACAGGACACACCTGGCACAGGACACAGCCAGGACAGGACACAGCCAGGACAGGACACACCTGGCACAGGACACAGCCAGGACAGGACACAGCCAGGACAGGACACACCTGGCACAGGACACACCTGGCACAGGACACAGCCAGGACAGGACACAGCCAGGACAGGACACGGGACACGCCCAGCAGCCCAAAGACAGCAGCCTTGCACTCCCACTTCACCTCGGGGGGTTCCTCTCCTGCTGCCCAGGTTCACATCCTCCCCAGAGGAGGAACCAGCGCTGAGCTCACCCCACGCTCCCCCAGCAGCAGCTGCTCCCTTGTTCCTCCCAGCACAGCCCAGCTGCTCCTCACAACACCCCCAGCAGCCCTGGAAAGGCTCGGACCACCCACGCCAGGGGTCTCCCATCAGCAGCACAGGTCACGGCGGGCTGGGCAGAGGCGTTCCCTGGACACAATTATCGGGACAATTACTCCCTGAAGCAGGAGCAGCTTTCATCCTCCACCAGGAAATTTGGAGAAGGAAGTACAAAGCCACTGAGAATCCAGCTAATGCCACAGGAAAAGGTCACAGAGGCAGCTGAGATCACAGGCAGTGTCAGGATTATCCCTCTTCCATCTCTATTTCAGCTCTGGTTTTTTATAAAAAGCCAAGTCTGTGGAAGCTCGAAGCTTAATACCGAAAGGTAGATGCTCATCTACATCAACACCACCGCCCTTGGAGCACCAATCTTTGAATCCAAACCTCTCTGTGAACCTCACACTTGATCCCACACTTTGATTTAGTAAAGAATGATATGCACAGCATCATCTGCGGGTTTAAAGAGGTTCTGTAAGGGGATTTTCAGCAAAGGCAGTGAACAGCTCTGCAGAAATTGTCTCCTCTCGGGTGGAACAACAGCAGCTGCTGGCAGGAGCCTGTGCCCAGTGCCAGAAACCCCAGAGCTGACCCTGCGAGGCCTGACCCTGTCACACACCAACTTCTGGATGCGTTTAAGGCAAATTCCGCCTGCTCTGATGAATTAACTGCTCTCCACCTGAGAGCCACTGAGAACCTGTTTGGGAGAAAAGCTCCAATGAAAATCCCATCAACAATAACCACTCCAAACCCCCTTCTCTTGTCAGCAGCTCTTCAGAGGAAATAAACATTCCATGAGCCCCTTTTGTGAACTGAGTACAAGCAATGCGCTTTTTTTTTTTATTCTTGTTTTTTTTTTTAAATAACAATCCCCCAGCAAATAATTAAAGAAAGACAGGCCCACAGTGGGATGCAAAGCATTCTTCAGGCTTACACTTTACCCCACTTAATTCCTCCACAGAAGTAAATTCCCTGTTAATGGCAGCTGACAGCTGATGACCTTTACATCACAATTTTCTCCAAACTTCTGAGAAGCCCCCGGATTTCCTGCAGGTAACGCTAAGCTGGTATTTAGGTGATACCATCTATGCTGCATAATTGCTTCCATGATCATCCCAGTCAGATCCTGATGCATTGTTTACACTCCTGGATGGACAAACCATCGTGGAAGTGCAGTAATAAAATAACAATAAAATAAGCGTGGAAGAGCAGTAATAGAATAATGTAACCACAATGTTCCTTGTCCTGGGCAGGGGGAAGAAAGCTTTTCCAGCACATTCTTAACGTTAGAAGCATATTTTCCATTTTCCTGAAAAAACTAAACAAATGCAGAAGGCAGAGAGGGTGAGGAGAGAGGAACAACTGGTGAATAAAGCTGGCAAGAGCAGCCCCAGATTCCGGAGTTATTCCTCGCCTGCCTCCCACCCAAAGCCAGGTGATTACAGGAACAGATGTAGGGCTCTGGAAAGCCAATGAATCAATGCACACTTAAATTACACAGCCCGTGAAAATCAATGGGAGCACAAGATGTAACACCAGGACATAAAAATCCTGCAAACAATAAATAAAGCAGAGCCACATTTAGGGACTGCCTCGTTATTTATCTGAGCAGGCCTTGGGCACGTTGTTCACACCTGAGCACACCCAAAAAATGAGAGCTGTGGCACTTTTCCTCCTGGTTTTCTCTCTGGAGCTGCTGTTTGTGCTGCTGCCTCTCGGCACATCCTCTTCATCCCCGGCTCTCACAGCTCCCTCCAGCAGCTCCTGGGAGCTCCGGGCTGGCCCTGCAGCCCCTCCAGGGCGTTACTGAGCAGGGGAAAGCTCCTGCAGGCCCAGAGGAGGCTCTTGCTGGGATCCTGCTTCTGTTTGTTGTTAATGCCAGAGTTGTTTGTTTGCTTCATTACACACACCAGTAAAGAACTGATACTCCTGGCCTCATATCTTTGCCTTAATTTCAAGAACTGTTACTCCTGGTCTCATATCTTTGCCTTAATTCCAAATTTATTCTAATAATAGTAATAACTGGGAGGGAAGGGGTTTGCGTTTTCCATTCCAAGGGAGGCTCCTGCAGATACCTGTCTGTCACACCAAGACACAAAGGAAGAGAAAGAGAACTGCAGGCAAATTAATGTGTATTTATAGCAGGCATTGATTGCACTGTTTATTCCTGATCTTTCTGGCAACTCACATCAGCCCCATGTCCTTAAGGGGCTCAATTTCCTCCTCAGGGATCACCTGGGGCCTTTTCCTGAGCAGCTCTGTGGTGGCACTGATTGGGGTGGGACATCTTCTGTCCACACAGCTCCGTCCCTGTCAGGCTCCTGAAGAGGCCTGAGCTTCCCCCAGGAGATCTGAGAGGGTTTGGGGTGTTCTGCTCAGAGCAGGCAGTGCTCAGAGCCTCTCCCCATCCCACAGAGAGCGGCTGGAGGGAGGTCTGGGTCCCTGGATAATTCCCAGCTCAGACTAAAGCCACATCAGCCCCTTTTCCCTGTCCCACAGACACTTTTTCCAGGTGCAGAAGCCTCTGGGATGTTGCCCAAGGAGGAGAGGGCAGAGGATTCCAGCAGTTCTGCTCCAGCCCCTGCCTTGGTGACACGAAGGTGGCAGTGGCTGCACAGCCCCAGCTCCAGAGAATAATCCCAGCTTTCTTCAGCTCCCAAGGCCTGAACCAGCAAATATTTTGTCCAATTCAAAGCTGAAGAGCTGAAGCTCAGTGCCAGGGGCTGTTCCTTTGCCCCGCTCAGCTCACACCTCTGAATCCCACAGGTGCCCTCCCTGCACGGCGGAGCTCCTGGAGCTGTCCTCATTATCCTTTCATAAACTGCAGGCTTTCAGGCATGTTTGTGTTGCAGCTGCTGATGTTCAGGTAACACTTACCCCGAAGCTTTCATAAAACTTTCAGAGCTGCTATTATTTTTAACCTGCTGCCAGAGGCAAATCTTCCAGGAGGAGGCAGCTCAGGGTCCTCCTGGCAAACAGGCTCAGCGTCCTCAGCAGAAAGTGCAGAGCAGTTCCCCCTCCCAGGGCCACCAGGGCAGAGCCTGGGCTCATGGTGACCAGCACAGATCTGCCCACACCAGTTTTTAGGGAGGAAGATGCCAGCAGGATTTTCCAGCTCCCCACACGCCAGTGGGATGGTTTTTATCCTTCCTGAGTTAACGCCTCCTGCTCTCCTTGTGAGCCACACTCAGATCCTCCAAATTCATCCTTTAATTCCAATTGCCCTGCAGAAATAGCAGGCTCGTTTGAAAACTCAATTTCGAAGATCATTAAAAGGTACAAAAGACTTTCTCTGTTGGGGGAAGAAAGCCCTGTGTACACAGAGGAGGGGGGAGAGATCTCACCCGTGGAAATGGCAGCGAGTGCTACCTGAACCTCTTCAGCTGGAGTTGCTAAGGAACCGTGACACACCACTGTGCATTGTCTGCAGCTCTGACAGGCTGATCCATCCCCAGCCTGCACCAGCAGCGCCCGAAATGCTTCAGCATTTACCTGGACAGGAAGGGAGGGCGGCCAGGAGGCAGGAGCAACAAAACAAAACAAAAAAGAAAACCTACAAACAAAACCCCAAAGCCATCTATAATTCATGAATTAAGTTTTATTACCGGGCTGACATATTTAGACAGAAACCAAACTCCACTTCCACAGAAGAAGATGATGAATGAAGTGGTTTCTCCCTCTAATATCTGTGTAAATCCATCTCTCCAGCCTCCAACGGATGCACATTTAATTATGGAACCTGTGTGGCAGCATTTGGGAAGAGACAGTGAAGGAAAAGCTTCTGTTGCCTGTGCCCTGCTCTCAGAATGCCCATTCCCGTGGGAGGAGTTTGAGGAAGTCAGCAGAGATCTGTCCCTGTGCCAGTGCTCACCTGAAGCAAAACTCTCTGCTTGCACTTCAGGGGTTCCCCTCGCCCTGGGACAGCTGAGCAGGACATTAATTAACACAGAGCAATAATCACCGGGTGATTATTCACCAGCACAGTGGGGGAGAGCCAGGCAGGGCTCCCAGCTCAGGAATCCTGGGTGGGAGGAGAGGCAGCTCACAGACCCAAACTTCTGCTCACTCAGAGCCAGGGCCAGGAACTGGTCTGAGAGCTCCCACCTCGTGTCTCCCAAAGAAATCCTTGTGTTTCCCAAAGAAACCTCAGTGTTTCCCAAAGAAACCCCCCTGTTTCCCAAAGAAATCCTCGTGTTTCCCAAAGAACCCTCAGTGTTTCCCAAAGAAACCTCCCTCAGTGTTTCCCAAAGAAATTCTTGTGTTTCCCAAAGAAATCCTCGTGTTTCCCAAAGAAACCTCAGTGTTTCCCAAATAAACCCCAGTTTCCCAAAGAAATCCTTGTGTTTCCCAAAGAAACCTCAGTGTTTCCCAAATAAACCCCCCTGTTTCCCAAAGAAACCTCAGTGTTTCCCAAAGAAATCCTTGTGTTTCCCAAAGAAATCCTCGTGTTTCCCAAAGAAACCTCAGTGTTTCCCAAAGAACCCTCAGTGTTTCCCAAATAAACCTCAGTGTTTCCCAAAGAACCCTCAATGTTTCCCAAAGAACCCTCAGTGTTTCCCAAAGAAATCCTTGTGTTTCCCAAAGAAATCCTCGTGTTTCCCAAAGAAACCTCAGTGTTTCCCAAAGAAACCTCAGTGTTTCCCAAAGAAATCCTCGTGTTTCCCAAAGAACCCTCAGTGTTTCCCAAATAAACCTCAGTGTTTCCCAAAGAAATCCTCGTGTTTCCCAAAGAAACCTCAGTGTTTCCCAAATAAACCCCCCTGTTTCCCAAAGAACCCTCAGTGTTTCCCAAAGAAATTCTTGTGTTTCCCAAAGAAATCCTCGTGTTTCCCAAAGAACCCTCAGTGTTTCCCAAAGAAATCCTCGTGTTTCCCAAAGAAATCCTCGTGTTTCCCAAAGAAACCTCAGTGTTTCCCAAATAAACCTCAGTGTTTCCCAAATAAACCTCAGTGTTTCCCAAAGAAATCCTCATGTTTCCCAAATAAACCTCAGTGTTTCCCAAATAAACCTCAGTGTTTCCCAAAGAAACCTCAGTGTTTCCCAAAGAAATCCTTGTGTTTCCCAAAGAACCCTCAGTGTTTCCCAAAGAACCCTCAGTGTTTCCCAAAGAAACCTCAGTGTTTCCCAAATAAACCTCAGTGTTTCCCAAAGAAATCCTCGTGTTTCCCAAAGAAACCTCAGTGTTTCCCAAATAAACCTCAGTGTTTCCCAAAGAACCCTCAGTGTTTCCCAAAGAAATCCTCGTGTTTCCCAAAGAAATCCTCGTGTTTCCCAAATAAACCTCAGTGTTTCCCAAAGAACCCTCAGTGTTTCCCAAATAAACCTCAGTGTTTCCCAAAGAAATCCTCGTGTTTCCCAAAGAAATCCTCGTGTTTCCCAAAGAAACCTCAGTGTTTCCCAAAGAACCCTCAGTGTTTCCCAAAGAAATCCTCGTGTTTCCCAAAGAACCCTCAATGTTTCCCAAAGAACCCTCAGTGTTTCCCAAAGAAATCCTCGTGTTTCCCAAAGAAATCCTCGTGTTTCCCAAAGAAACCTCAGTGTTTCCCAAAGAAATCCTCGTGTTTCCCAAAGAACCCTCAGTGTTTCCCAAATAAACCTCAGTGTTTCCCAAATAAACCTCAGTGTTTCCCAAAGAACCCTCAGTGTTTCCCAAAGAACCCTCAGTGTTTCCCAAATAAACCTCAGTGTTTCCCAAATAAACCTCAGTGTTTCCCAAAGAACCCTCAGTGTTTCCCAAATAAACCTCAGTGTTTCCCAAATAAACCTCAGTGTTTCCCAAAGAAACCTCAGTGTTTCCCAAATAAACCTCAGTGTTTCCCAAAGAAACCTCAGTGTTTCCCAAAGAAATCCTCATGTTTCCCAAATAAACCTCAGTGTTTCCCAAAGAAACCTCAGTGTTTCCCAAATAAACCTCAGTGTTTCCCAAAGAACCCTCAGTGTTTCCCAAATAAACCTCAGTGTTTCCCAAATAAACCTCAGTGTTTCCCAAAGAAACCTCAGTGTTTCCCAAATAAACCTCAGTGTTTCCCAAATAAACCTCAGTGTTTCCCAAAGAAACCTCAGTGTTTCCCAAATAAACCTCAGTGTTTCCCAAAGAAATCCTCGTGTTTCCCAAAGAACCCTCAGTGTTTCCCAAAGAAACCCTCCCACCACGGGTACCAAAAGCAGAATCCCCTTTGTGTTCCTGCTGTAATGCGATTGTGCCGTGTTTGCCAAGTGCAATTTGACTTGATTGACTAATTAGGCACTGCAGATTGCCCATCTTGGAGCAATCAATCTGCCTGGTCACATGAAATATTTCCTCTCCTCGCTGAGGAGCTTGGGGAGACCAGAGGCCACCACTTGAGGCATCTCCACACGGCCAAGGGTCACCAGGGGACGTTCCCACCTTGCTGGTGACCTCTGCTATCCAGTGTCTGTGTTCTGCTTCTTCATCTCCATCACATTTCCATCAGATATCCACAACAAGCCAAGGAAAATTCTCTCCCTCCTCACACTGAGTGCACGGAGAGGTTCCCAGGCACTTCATCTAATGCCTTACACTTGTTCTACCCCCGTGTTTTATCCTTGAAAACACAGCGTACGCGGCATTAAATCCTCAGCACAGATGCTGCAAATCACCCGAGCTCGGGCGTGTTTTGTGCATCTCCTCGGGGTAATGAGCGAGCTCAGAAAAGAAATAATTCATTTACAGCAGCTGCAGGTGAGAGCCACAAGGTGCCTTTAACTCAGCAGAGCTGGGGGTGCACGCAGGTACCGAACACGCTGCACTCCTTGCCTGCCTTAATGTTAAATTAATTAATCAGAAGATAATTAAACATCCCGGACATACTTGTGTTCGATAAGTGGGACATGCCTGGTTTTCCTCCACGTGAGTTCCTCCTGATGAAGCACTTTCTGCTGTGCCACAGAAATCAAACCAGGTCTCTTGGTGATTCAGTGCAGATCCAGCAATTAATTCCTCTTCTCAGAGATTTTGTTTTAGAAGTTCAGTTTCATGAAGGGAAAAAAAAAAAACAACCCAGCACCTAATTTAAATCTTGGTGTGATAACTGATAATGATTTTATTTCACTCCCACTGGGGCAGGATGGGACGAGTATTTTAGGCCAAACCCAGAGTGGTTTATCTAAATACCTTCAGAGCTTAAGTGAAGGTTGCAGATGAAGAGGGGATGGCTGCTCCTTCTTTATCCCCCTCACCTCCAGATAAATCAGCTTTTGGAGGGCTCCTGGCCATTGCAGAGCTCTCCCAGCTTCTCTCCTGTGTGGAACACACTTCTGGCTGCCTTCAGCTGCCTGACACCTCCTAGGGACACATTTTCCTTTTTTCTGGGTTAAAAAGGGGGAATAGCTGCAAACCAGCAAAGCGTAACCAGAGAGAGGTTTAGCCCAGGACAGTTTCTGATGAGAACAGACAGGTGGAAACGGATCAAATGCAGTTTTGTGGGGCAGAGGGATGTAAAATGAGCAATGAACGGGGTGTTGGAGATGCTGCTCATTCTGCTCTGGTTTCAGGAGAGATCCCATCCTGGGAAAAGCTGGAAAAGCCAGGTCAGATTCCTTCAGCTGTATGGACAGCTCCTCTGAGGCTGGGTCTCCTAACTCACCCCCAAAGCAATGGAACCAGGAACATCTCACAGGGCTGCTCACAAGGGCTCATTTCCAGGCAGCTCTCGTGCCACTTCTGGTGCTTCCTGAGACAATTCCCTTGGAAAGAACAGCACCAGGGTGAGGAGACAAACCCACCTGCACCACACTGAGCTCTGTGCCCATTTTCCATTAAAGACACACTGACAGGAAATGAAAACATTTACAGCCCAGAACATGTGTGCCCAGAACGGCAGGGAAGGAGCTCACGGGGTTCTGAAGGTGATCACAGGGTTCTGAAGGTGATCACGGGGTTCTGAAGGTGATCACGGGGTTCTGAAGGTGATCACAGTGTTCTGAAGGTGATCACAGTGTTCTGAAGGTGATCACGGGGTTCTGAAGGTGATCACTGTTCTGAAGGTGATCACAACGTTCTGAAGGTGATCACAGTGTTCTGAAGGTGATCACAGGATTCTGAAGGTGATCACGGGGTTCTGAAGGTGATCACAGCGTTCTGAAGGTGATCACAGTGTTCTGAAGGTGATCACAGTGTTCTGAAGGTGATCACAGGATTCTGAAGGTGATCACGGGGTTCTGAAGGTGATCACGGGGTTCTGAAGGTGATCACAGCGTTCTGAAGGTGATCACAGCATTCTGAAGGTGATCACAGGGTTCTGAAGGTGATCACGGGGTTCTGAAGGTGATCACAGGGTTCTGAAGGTGATCACTGTTCTGAAGGTGATCACAACGTTCTGAAGGTGATCACAACGTTCTGAAGGTGATCACAGCGTTCTGAAGGTGATCACAACGTTCTGAAGGTGATCACAGTGTTCTGAAGGTGATCACAGGATTCTGAAGGTGATCACAGCGTTCTGAAGGTGATCACAGGGTTCTGAAGGTGATCATGGGGTTCTGAAGGTGATCACGGGGTTCTGAAGGTGATCACAGGGTTCTGAAGGTGATCACAGGGTTCTGAAGGTGATCACAGGGTTCTGAAGGTGATCACAGGGTTCTGAAGGTGATCACAACGTTCTGAAGGTGATCACAGCGTTCTGAAGGTGATCATGGGGTTCTGAAGGTGATCATGGGGTTCTGAAGGTGATCACAACGTTCTGAAGGTGATCACAGTGTTCTGAAGGTGATCATGGGGTTCTGAAGGTGATCATGGGGTTCTGAAAGTGATCACAGGGTTTTGGAAGCAATCACAGGATGTTTTCCATGAGCACTGGACACAGCCCGAGTGAGGATTGTGCTGCTGTGCCTGGTGAACCCTTTTGCTGCAGCCCATGCCGGGTCCAGCCGGAGCATCCCCGGCATTCCCAGGTGCAGCAGCTCATCCCAGCCCGTCCAGCATCGCTGTCCCTCCCCTCTGTATCCTGGGATTCAATTTGTAACCCGGACGTTTTGCTGTTATTTCATCAGATTTTATTAACCGTGTCTTCTAATTGACCCGGCTCCAAATTCAGTGCTGCAATCGGCTCCTGGTTAAACATTCCTTATTTCTGAATATCAGGGTCTGCCTTTCCCGCAGGTCCCACAAAGTCTGACACATCTGCAGTCCTTTTACCTATCCACACACTTCCAGGCTGATCGTTCAGAAAGAAAAACTCTTCTCCCTTCCAACAAGCAAAAAAAGGCAGATAAAGACAAAAGGTATTGCTCTAACACAAAGAAATGTGTGCAGCTGGATCAACGTGTCTATAAAAAAACACAAATCCAAAAAAGCTCAAGCGACAGTAAAAAGCCTCGCCTTGCGCTGATTTTACGGAAATAACAAAGGCAAGAAATTGAATATTCATGTGCCACGTGCTGCTTAATGGGCTCCTGCCGTATGTTCCGGGAATTGTGTCCCGAGCCGGGCGCTCGGAGCTCGGGGTGTCCTCGGGGGCCGGTTTGGTGCAAAGGCTGCAAGGAGCGAGGATTTCTGTATCGGGCATTGGCCCTGCTGGAGGAGGATGCTGCTGTGCCCAGGGACCGTAAAACCCTTCCAGCGGCCGCAGATCCCCTCTGTGCCTTCAGCTGGAGCTCCCGTGCTCTTTCCTGCCCTTCCCGAGGGCACATTCCCGATCCCGAGCCGCTTTCCTGCCCTTCCCGAGGGCACATTCCCGATCCCGAGCCGCTTTCCTGCCCTTCCCGAGGGCACATTCCCGATCCCGAGCCGCTTTCCTGCCCTTCCCGAGGGCACATTCCCGATCCCGAGCTGTTTTCCTGCCCTTCCCGAGGGCACATTCCCGATCCCGAGCCGCTTTCCTGCCCTTCCCGAGGGCACATTCCCGATCCCGAGCTGTTTTCCTGCCCTTCCCGAGGGCACATTCCCGATCCCGAGCTGCCTGCCCCTCGTTCCCAGCACTGAAATCCTCCCCAGGAGGGAGCGGTGCCATCTGCACCCCCCTGCCTGATCCGGCTCATCTCCATGCCCTTTCCTTAATCCCATTCAAGGCTCTTGCAGATCCCCTGAAAAGCAGCAAATGAAGGATTTCCATGAGATAAATTTGCTTTTCCCAGCTTTAGGTTTCAGCTGTGCTGGGTTCGGTGCTGAAGCGCAGCCAGTGGCCGGGCAGGTGCCAACACTCCTGGTGGCCAGGGGTCCCTCACAGCCTTCCTCAGCTCCCACTCCTGGAGATGGCTTTGGGCACATCAGCTCCACATCTGAGACCCTCAAATGCCACCCTGCTCCCGATCCCTCTGTCTGGGTTTCCACAAGCAGGAGGTTCAGATTTTCCCCCTGAATCTGAGCCGGGAATGTTGAGCACAGAGCTGAGATTCTCCTGTTGTCCTGATTTCCCTGTGCTTGTTCCAGGCTGGAACTGACGAGCTCTAAATGTGAAATGTGTGTGAGTCGGGGTGAGCTCGGGCTCCAGGGAGGGTGAGGAGTGCCCAGAGCTCCCTCTGGAAGGGGCAGGAGCCCCTCAGCTGCTCCCGATCTCCCAGTTCTGCACAGGGAGCTTCGCTCAGGGCTCCGCTCTTCTCCCCTCTCCTGTGGCTGAGCTTTGCAGGATCACCAAACCACCCACTAAACGTTTCCTGGGACTTCTCTTATAAATTTTTAAACCTGACACAAATTTTACACCTGTTTTCATTTCATGGGCGGCCATAAAAAAAGACTTCTGTGATGTTAATGCAACTTCAGACATGACTGAGATGTGCAGTGCTGCCTGCTCTGCACATTTATATTTGATATTCTCTGGAAAGGGGGATTAAAACAGCTCAGGAAAAAAGTCCACTGTAAAAAAAAATATGAACAACATTCCATCATTAATTGCAATAACACATTCTACCATTAACTGCACCCTGCAATCAAAAATAAATTAAACGTTAGTGCTGCCCATTCTGAGAGAAGATGCACTTAAGCAGAAGTGTCAGTAATTCTATACATTTATTGATATAACAGAAATAGCTAAGAATAGAAGTCAGGGAATCTTGGTTAATTCCCAGAGTCTGTCTTTTATTATTTGGCATAATCCAAACGGTCCCTGCAGGTCACAGTGCACAAAACCTGCAGTGCAAATAACAGAACCACCAAAGCCAAGACCTCAGACTGCTCCAGATCTCTGCCTCAGCACAGCTCCACTCAGTGTAAAACTTGTACAAAAGGCATTTGAAAATCATCCTGGAGCTCCGAGATAAATCTGTGTGTTCTTAAGTTCAAATCCTCCTGGTACTGGTATTAAAGGAGAATTAGGTTTGCATTAATTGGAGCTTGAAAGATGCTCTGATAACGTTATTACAGTGAAAATGCAATTACATGTAAGAATGTTTGAACAGCAGAATATTTCTCGTTTGAGTTTGATTTGTAACACTTACAAACATGCAATACATTGTTGGGAATACATTAAACTTAATCCAGATTCATTTACTGCGCTGAACCCTCCAGCTCAGAGGCAGCTCCTGGCAGAGATCATGGAAAGACTGCAGGAATTACCAGTGACACCCTCTGGGTTCCTCCCTTCGCTTCTCTCAGCCCAGCCCAGCCCAGCTCAGACCCTCAGCACACCCCACGTGCTGCAGGAGGTCCTGTGCTGCCTTTGGAACGCACAGACTTCGTTAATTCTGGGCATTAATTGGGGCAGGATGGCGCCAGGGCTCCAGCAGCAGCTCCAGGCTGCAGGAACCCAAGCAGGGATCTCCTCCAGCTGCCCCAAGCTGCTTCTGCCCCTCCCTTCACAAAGGGTGGATTAAACTGCTCCTCACAGGCAGGGATCCACCTGGGAGGTGAAAATGAGCCGCAGTCATTTCTTTAATTGACAACAAAAACTTTGATTTATGTCCAGGGGCTACACTGGGCACTGCTGGGATTTCCCTGAGAAAGTCACAGTCCATGGAAAAACAGCTTCTTCCACCCAGAAAATCCCCTTGCCATGAGGAAACCACCTCGCAGGCCAGTCTGCAGATAAAAACCCACTTGGCAGCAACTCCAGCCTTGAGCAAACTCAGCTGCTGGGCTTGAGCTGAATTGCGGAGCTGAAGCTCAGTGCTGGCTGCTCTGTTTCCATCTTCCAGGAGTTGTCTCAGTGCTCCCACAAGCTGCATCAGCCTAACGAGCCTCTTCCAAGGGGATTCATAATTAATGAACATGTGAGGTGGTGTCAGCTCTAATGATCTCTGACTTCCTCCATCTCTATTTATTTTCTGAGGCCTTCCCCGTTTGGTGGCTGCTGCCATCCCAGTGCAGCCCCAGTTTATAAATGGGATGTGACAGGGGGAAATTGAGCCTGCAGTGACTCTCTCTGTGCAGCTCCTCAGCCACACGCCAGGGAACCCTGAGAGAACCCAAAAATCCCTCCTGAGCCCAAACCTGGGCCAGCCTGCCTGGCTTGAACTCCTAAACCCTGCAAAATAAAGCTCTGTTTACAAGCACAGAGAGGTCTCCTCCTAATAAAGCCCATTCTGAGGGGTTTTTTTTCTAAATAGATCTTCATTTCTTATCCTTTCTTTTGGGATTTGAAGGGATTAGAATGCTCTGTGTACGAAGTGAAAATGTGCAGCTCAGTTGGTCAGTGTGGGGTGGTTTTTTTTTTCCTTGCCATCAGATTTTTTTATCCTCAAAGATACTCTAAATGCTCCTCCTTGTACAAATCAAGAAGCCTGAGAATTTTAGGGCTACTCTGGAAACAACAGGAGGCTTCAGTCAGAGAATCAGAAAAACAACAAAATCCTCAGCATGGGCAAAGTAACCCTGCTGGTGTGAGCAGTAAACAGTCAATACCTGTGTTCTGCTTTCAGTCTTTCAGAAGAGACAATCCCACCCCAGGAGCCCCGAGCCCGGCACAGGAGCCAAAGCTGCTCCTTGTGATGCCCTGGAACAGCAACAGGGAGCTGAGCCTGCCAGGACCCTGCCAGGCCCTGGAAGGGGGATGCTCATTAAAGGATCCGGGCAGGACACAGCAAATCCAACCAGATTTGCTTCCTGCAGGACGAATCCAGCAGCACTGGATTGATTCTAGCAGGGTTTGAAGTGAAAATTGAGCAGCTCCTGGCCTGGGCAGAGCAGCAGCACTTGGTTTAAAGGAGAAAATGCCTCTGCCCAGACTCTGGAGGAGCGCTCAGAAGTTGCAGGCAGAGTTCTGCTGAACGTGATCTGGCTGCAGAAAACAGAGGGGAAATCGGGGAGGAACCTCCCTGCCCGTGAGGGGGGTAATTATTGTCATGATTGCCCTCAGAAAGGAGGGCAGGATGGGGGTTTATGGGCCTGAGGTGCTGCTGCCCCTGAACAGGGTCCTGGGGCACTGGGGGGTTCCACACTGGTCTCAGATTCCCAATAATCCCAACTCAGACAATGAATTAGAGAAGGGTTTCCCTCTGATCCCTGATTTACCTGGCCACTGACACTCAGCTCTGCGTCCCAAGCCCTGAAATCCTCCTGTCCTGAGTGCTGGACCCAAACAGAGACAAGAGAGAGGTGAGAGCCTTCATCCTGCTCAGGGGTTTGTGCCACCATGGCCAGTTCCGAGGAAAAGCCACCTGCACGTGGAGATGGAATCGTTTTTGTTCCGTCCCCCTTCAGCCGAGGTGCCACAGGCACAGAACTGAGGACAGGAATCTGTCTGAAGCTCCTCAAGGCCCTGGGATGTGGGATCTCCCCCTGGGATGTGGGATCTCCCCCTGGGATGTGGGATCTCCCCCTGGGATGTGGGATCTCCCCCTGGGATGTGGGATCTCCCCCTGGGATGTGGGATCTCCCCCTGGGATGTGGGATCTCCCCCTGGGATGTGGGATGTGCTGGGATTTACCCGAGTGCTTCCCCGAGCAGGACCTTTTCCAGCGGCTCTGGGGAAGAGATCCCAGCCCCCAGAGTGAGGGGAGGGCTGGAATTCCAGCAGCTCCAGGGCTCCAAATTGAGGATTTACATTTGTGACCGTGAAAAACGAGCTTCACATAATTTTTATAGAATTTAAAAGTTTAATACAAAAAGACAATTAGGAGAAAAAAATAAAGAATACAGATAGGGCCGGGTGTCTCTGCATTCACCTCACTGACAAAGGATTGTCCCTTAAAAACAGAACCCTGCTACATATCCATAAATTCTCACACATATTCACACATTCTGCTTAGGATCTTTGGGGTTCTTCTGCTTCATTTTCTCTTGCCCCCTTCCCAATGGATCAATCTTCTTGGAGCCATCGAGATTTACATTCCCTGATACCAGAAATGCAATAAATTCCTCCCCCAGAGCTCTGGTCACTGCTGTCCTCATCTGGATAAGAGAGTTTACAAAAGAAAAATAGATCTCCATCTATCTTTTTCAGTCTTTGGGTTATACACACAAAAGTAGTTTTTGTTTTAATGCTATGTCATAGCTTAACTTACATGTATTATACCACTATTTCTGAGTTTCATTAATAACAGAAATCAAGAAGACTATATTATTACAGCTGAATTTTCTAATCTTATACATATAATATTCATGACAATACTTGCAAAAACCAATAATATGATATGCATTTATAACACAAACAAAAGTAGTTTTTATTTTAATACCATGCCATAGCTTAACATATATGTATTATACCACTATTTCTAAGTTTCATCAAGAAATAAAGGAAACTATATTAATACAGCTAAATTTTCTAATCTTATACAGATAACCTTCATTATAGTATTTGCAAAAAGCCAATAATATGATATGTATTTATGACAGCAGAGATGCCCAGGGCACCCTGGGGCTCTGCAGGAGGATCCCTGGCACTCCCAGCACTCCCACACTGGGATTCTTCCCACACAGAGCCCTGACTCCAGCAGGTACTCACAAAACCCATCACATCTCACTAAACAACCTCATTCTACCTCCTCATCAGCTCATTAAAGCTCGTGATTATTAATTATTTATGCCATTATTACCCATTATTATTTCAGGGGGTACTCAGGCTTTAACAACAGATCAAGGAGAATTTTATGCTCACAGAACTGGGAATTTTTAGTTTGTCTTCAGCAAAATAATTGGGGAAAAAACCCAAAACCTCTGACACCAAATCAACAAAGAGGGGGGAGTTTCAGAACTATGTGGAAATTCTTCTTGAAGCTTCTTAAAAACACGGGATCCCCCTTCTTTTGCTCTTCATGTCATTAATTCTGAACAGGAATTAATGAAAATGAGAACTCGGTGGTTTGGTTCAGTGCCCTGCTCAGCGAGCAGCGCTTCTGCCCAGCCCCAGGGGAAACAAAATCTGGCTGTGCAGGTTTGCAGGAGCCCCTGGTGAGATGGGCACACCCAGGAGCACCAAAACCTCACCAAAACTTCACTGAAACCTCACCAAAACCTCCCCAGAACCTCACCAAAACCTCACCAAAACCTCACTGAAACCTCACCAAAACCTCACCAAAACTTCACTGAAACCTCACCAAAACCTCACCAAAACTTCACTGAAACCTCACCAAAACCTCACCAAAACTTCACTGAAACCTCACCAAAACCTCACCAAAACTTCACTGAAACCTCACTGAAACCTCACCAAAACCTCCCCAGAACCTCACCAAAACCTCACTAAAACCTCACCAAAACCTCACCAAAACTTCACTGAAACCTCACCAAAACCTCACCGAAACCTCACCAAAACCTCACTAAAACATCACCAAAACCTCACTGAAACCTCACCAAAACCTCACCAAAACTTCACTGAAACCTCACCAAAACCTCACCGAAACCTCACCAAAACCTCACCAAAACCTCCCCAGAACCTCCCCAGAACCTCCCCAGAACCTCCCCAGAACCTCTCCCCAGCGCTGCGGGGTGGCAGCAGTGATGCAGAAATAACTCGAGGCAGGATTTCCATGTACAAATGCACTCAATCCCAACTTGCTTTGCCCTGCCAGGACTGTTTAAGGATCTCTCTGGGGCTCCAGGAGCACAAACATCCTCAGCCAGAGCCCAGGGAGCTCCGGCTGGGTGTGCCTCGTGCTCAGGCTGCTCCTCAGTGTCTCCCCCATGGATTTCCCATCCCAGGATCCATGATTGCACTTCACCAGCTCCTCACAGGCACTTTTCTGCTGTCCTGCAGGAACCTTCACTTCCAATTTCCAGCAGGAGAGCCCAGCTGCAAATCCCCATCAGCCAGGGCAGCGCTTGGAGCCGGGCTATTGATTCATGCCTGGGGTGAGGAGGTTAATTAAATGGGAATTCTGAGCCAACAGCACGACTGGGGAGTGAGGAAACCTGAATTCATGAACACTTCCAGGGCTGTTGAAGGCATTTCAAGTGAGGGATGACTGGAGGAGCCCTGCCTGGGGCTGGTGTGGCTCTGGAGGGGGCCCTGGGCTCTGCAGCGCAGCCGGGGCTGGGTTTGTGTTGGTGTTGCCAGCAGCACCCAGTGCAACGCCTGATGGACACTCCCCTGATCATTTCTGCCTTGGTTTCCTGCCTTTTCCTCCTTTTCCCCAGAGATTTCCGGGAATCTGGGAGCCCTTGGCTGTGCAGAGCCTGAGCCCCTCTCGCTGCACCCCTGAGGTGCTGCAGATCGAGCATCACTGAGAGGCTCCAGAGCTGCTGAGCTGCAGCTGCCAAACATCAGCAAAGCCACAGGAGCTGCTCCTGCCTGGTTATTTCTGAAGGAAAATCAAACATCAGCAAAGCCACAGGAGCTGCTCCTGCCTGGTTATTTCTGAAGGAAAATCAAACATCAGCAAAGCCAGAGGAGCTGCTCCTGCCCGGTTATTTCTGAAGGAATTCTGCTCAGATGTTTTCCTTCCCCGTACAAACACCTGTGGCAATGATTCTGGTAATTTACTTGGGTTTTTTTTAGCTCCTGCGCTCTTCTCTCTCCTCAGTCTAATCTGTTTTCTTGTTGAATTTTCACAGAAACCATACAAGAATTTGCTCACACAATCAAGCAGGAAATTCCAATTATTTTTGACACAGCAAGGAAGCAGCAAACTGAGAAATACCTGGAGGTGGGAGAGGGCTGGAACGTGTAAAGCAGCTGCCAGCGAGGTATTTTGGAGTTACACAACCTCACCTGACACCTCGCACTCTGCACATCCCCTGGCAAACACCCACTTGCCACAAAACCCTGGGTTTGTGTTGCCTTGTCTTTCCCTCTCCATCCCTCCAGTGCTGGGAACAGAGGAGAGACCTAATCGGGCTTTTTTTGCAGCACAATTCGAAGTTCTGGGCATTTTTTCCATGCCATGAATGCTGTGGGAGATCTGGGGTTTGAGTAGCAGTAAGTTAATGTGACTTTTCCTTTCTGTGGTTGGGTTTTTATTGGGTTGTTTTTATTAAAGTCAACTTTGCAGTTAATTAACCTTAAAAAAAACACAACCTTCTAACAAATTATTTCAGATAACCCCTTGCTCTGTTTTCTGCAGTCCCTGGCAGTCAAGATTTAAGCTAAAATAACAAATTAGGAATCAAAACACCAACTGTTAATGCAAGATGAGGAGATGCTCTGGTGACAGCAGCGAGCTCGGGCTGTCTGCAGGGCCAGCAGCTCATCATATGTTTTTGGGGTTTGCTTTCTGTGCAGGATGCTGCAAACACAGGGGGAAGCTTCCAGAAGCTCCTGGCTCTCAGGGAAGCAGCAGAGTCCATCTGGGCAGGGGTTCATCGGGGGGATGCAGGGCAGGCTGGAATTTGGGGAGCACAAACCCAGCAGAGCAGGAACGGAGCAGCCAGAGCCAGGAAAATTAACCAAAATCTCATCCTGAAGCTTGATCTCGCTTCCTACCAACTCCATCAGAACAAACACAAAGGATTCTCACGTGTGAGCTGCTTCTGAGCTGGCTGTGCTCAGATCCCGTTGTTTTGTATCCCAATTACAGTAACTAATTAACACAAAGACACTGCACTGCAAGGAGAATATCTGGGAGCTGCAGAACTGCCAGAGGTGGAATTTGAGCCGCAGGACTCAGGGATGGGCAGGCAGCTGCTGTCCTGTTCCAGGTGTTCAGAGCTCCAGAGCCTCTGACAGAGCGATGCTCAACAATCCCTTCCCATAAACCCAAACATCTGATCCCATTCCCACTGGGATTCCCGAATTCTCCCCAGACCCCTCGGGGCTGGCACAGACCCGGCTGCTGCCTGCTCTGGGGCTGTGCAGAGGCAGTGCCAAAGTGTGGAATTCTGCTCTGGGTTGGACTGCCCTGTCCGTCTGTCCAGCAGCCAGGGGGGTTTGAGGTTTCTGTGTCCGTCTGTCCAGCAGCCAGGGGGGTTTGAGGTCGCTGTGTCCGTCTGTCCTGAGCCAGGGGGGTTTGAGGTCTCTGTGTCCGTCTGTCCAGCAGCCAGGGGGGTTTGAGGTTGCTGTGTCCGTCTGTCCTGAGCCAGGGGGGTTTGAGGTTTCTGTGTCTGTCTGTCCAGAGCAGAGGAGCAGCCAGGGGGGTTTGAGGTCTCTGTGTCCATCTGTCCAGAGTAGAGGAGCAGCCAGGGGGGTTTGAGGTCTCTGTGTCCATCTGTCCAGAGTAGAGGAGCAGCCAGGGGGGTTTGAGGTCTCTGTGTCCGTCTGTCCAGCAGCCAGGGGGGTTTGAGGTCTCTGTGTCCGTCTGTCCAGCAGCCAGGGGGGTTTGAGGTCTCTGTGTCCGTCTGTCCTGAGCCAGGGGGGTCTGAGGTCTCTGTGTCCGTCTGTCCAGCAGCCAGGGGGGTTTGAGGTCTCTGTGTCCATCTGTCCAGCAGCCAGGGGGGTTTGAGGTCTCTGTGTCCATCTGTCCAGCAGCCAGGGGGGTTTGAGGTCTCTGTGTCCGTCTGTCCTGAGCCAGGGGGGTTTGAGGTCTCTGTGTCCATCTGTCCAGCAGCCAGGGGGGTTTGAGGTTGCTGTGTCCATCTGTCCAGCAGCCAGGGGGGTTTGAGGTCTCTGTGTCCGTCTGTCCTGAGCCAGGAGGGCCGCAGCCCCCCTTGATGGCAGCTCAGAGCAGCGGGGCTCACGGGCACTGGCAAACCCAGGAGGTTTAATTTCCCAACATATTTATTTATTCGACTGACGACCATCAGATGCCCGTCACCATGGCAACCAGGCATTTATTTACAAGCCTGGAGCTGGGAACGGCACCGGGACAGCGCCATGGAGAGAGAGGAGCGCGCTGGGAACGGCTGCCACGGCTCTCGCAGGAGGAGCTCCAGGAGAGGGGCAGGATGGGGAGGTGCAGGAAGGCAGAGCACGGCCCAGGAGAGTCTGAGGCATTTATTGTCTCTCCCCACCGTAGGTGTCTGTTATTTATATTTCTGTTTATAAATCTGAGCGTTGGAAACCATCTGCAGTTAATTAGGAACGAGCTCCTCAGGAACCCCAGGATGCCATGGGCTCCAGCAGGTGTGAGGGGTGGAGAACATCACAGTGAGGATGGAGAACATCACAGTGAGGATGGAGAACATCACAGTGAGGACAGAGAACATCACAGTGAGGATGGAGAACATCACAGTGAGGATGGAGAACATCACAGTGAGGACAGAGAACATCACAGTGAGGATGGAGAACATCACAGTGAGGACAGAGAACATCACAGTGAGGATGGAGAACATCACAGTGAGGATGGAGAACATCACAGTGAGGGGTGGAGAACATCACAGTGAGGATGGAGAACATCACAGTGAGGATGGAGAACATCACAGTGAGGATGGAGAACATCACAGTGAGGATGGAGAACATCACAGTGAGGACAGAGAACATCACAGTGAGGATGGAGAACTTCACAGTGAGGATGGAGAACATCACAGTGAGGATGGAGAACATCACAGTGAGGGATGGAGAACATCACAGTGAGGATGGAGAACATCACAGTGAGGGGTGGAGAACATCACAGTGAGGATGGAGAACATCACAGTGAGGATGGAGAACATCACAGTGAGGATGGAGAACATCACAGTGAGGATGGAGAACATCACAGTGAGGACAGAGAACATCACAGTGAGGATGGAGAACATCACAGTGAGGATGGAGAACATCACAGTGAGGATGGAGAACATCACAGTGAGGACAGAGAACATCACAGTGAGGATGGAGAACATCACAGTGAGGATGGAGAACATCACAGTGAGGACAGAGAACATCACAGTGAGGATGGAGAACATCACAGTGAGGATGGAGAACATCACAGTGAGGGGTGGAGAACATCACAGTGAGGATGGAGAACATCACAGTGAGGATGGAGAACATCACAGTGAGGATGGAGAACATCACAGTGAGGACAGAGAACATCACAGTGAGGATGGAGAACATCACAGTGAGGACAGAGAACATCACAGTGAGGATGGAGAACATCACAGTGAGGGGTGGAGAACATCACAGTGAGGATGGAGAACATCACAGTGAGGATGGAGAACATCACAGTGAGGACAGAGAACATCACAGTGAGGATGGAGAACATCACAGTGAGGATGGAGAACATTGCAGTGAGGATGGAGAACATCACAGTGAGGATGGAGAACATCACAGTGAGGACAGAGAACATCACAGTGAGGATGGAGAACATCACAGTGAGGATGGAGAACATCACAGTGAGGATGGAGAACATCACAGTGAGGACAGAGAACATCACAGTGAGGGGTGGAGAACATCACAGTGAGGATGGAGAACATTGCAGTGAGGATGGAGAACATCACAGTGAGGATGGAGAACATTGCAGTGAGGATGGAGAACATCACAGTGAGGATGGAGAACATCACAGTGAGGATGGAGAACATCACAGTGAGGATGGAGAACATTGCAGTGAGGATGATCCCTGCTGGAGGAGGTGGGAAATTCAGTCCAGGTGGGCTTTAGCTGGAGGTCAGGGCAGGATGGACCTGCTCTGCAGAACCTGGCCAGAACAATCCATTTGTTCCTTTGGACCAAACTTTCACCTCCCTAGATCCAGCCTCGGAGAGCTGAAGGAAACCTGCAGCTCCCCTGACAGGGTCAGGGCTGTGTAGAGAAACCGAAAAGGAGCAGCCCACATTTCACACAGGAAATCCCAGCTTCCCTTTCCAACGGCACTGTCCTCCTCCCAAAAGGAGAAGAACTCACGTGGCATCTCAGCCCTGACCCAGAAGCTTTGTGGTGTGTGAAGGTCAGGAACACGGACACACACCGTGTGCAGCAAAGCACTCACACCCTGACTCTGCTCACACTTTCCTTCAGAGCAAACAGGAATCCCTTCACCCACGCTCCCAAAAAACACACGAGGGCTTTTAGGCCATTATTCCAGATCTGTGGAACGTGGGGCATCAACAGCTGCCTTTTTTAAAAAAATATATATTTACAGAATATTATTAACAAAACCCCCAAACCCTCGGACTACACCATTAAAACATAAAGATAAAATCTGGGATATTAGCGGGAGGTATTTCATTCAAGATAATCTCTGCGCCCTCCCTCGCATTTCTATAGAAATGTAAATATAAATGCATTGGCGAGCTTGAAGGGACACCTGCTGACAGAGGGTGACGTTACAGGCACAGAGAGTGTTCCAGCAGCTCCGAGGATGCCTCAGCCTGCGACTGTGCAAGGATCAGCAGCGCTTGGGAATCCTTGGGAATCCTTGGGATCAATCCTTGGGAATCCTTGGGATCAATCCTTGGGAATCCCTGGGATCCTGCCGGGCAGGAAACAGCAGGAGCAGGCAGTGGGAAGAGGGATCTGCACCCTCCTGAAATCACAGTGAGCCCCCTGGGGCATTTGAGGGCAGAAGAAGGAAAGAACGGGATCTCCAGCAGCACCAGGGGAATTTGGAGAGCTCCCCACAGTGAATTATTGAGAGTGGGTTCCACATGGGTGATGCAGCACGAGTGGAAGGACAGGTCCTTTGTCATGGAGATTTCCTCCCCGCTCCTTTTCCCTTCTAAATACAAAGCTTTTCAAGCCCTTTTGCTTCAAGCTGGTCCTTGTAATTAAAAGAACTGATAAAAACCCTGCGTTAACGGGATCTGTACATATTAGAGTTCATTAAAATGTAATTCCCACAGAACAAGACATTTTAATCTATCCATACTTGGAAAAAGGGGGAGGAAAATGAGATACATCCTCGCTGCCCTCCCCTCCCACCCCTGCATGTATCCCTAGGCCATGTGTGTTAATTACAACTTACTTGCCTAAATGAGAAAATTATACATTAGCAAGTAGTTAACCAGTTATTAACTCGATTACACTTCAGGGACTTGGGAGAAGCTGCATTCCCAGGCACAGGGTCCACTATATGTTATTATTGTCCATGTTCTTCAGTCTACAGAGAAGTTGTTGAAAGGATTTAAATCACTTTAAAAACATTCTCAGGGACGGGAAGTTACACAGAGTTAACCCCAAGAGCATTTTAGAGAGAGTGGCAGGGGGCTCCATGATCCTCTGTGTTCACACAACCCTAAAAGTGGTTTTGGTAACCAGAGGAACTCAAGTTCCTCAGTAAATAAACCCCAGGTGCTGCCATCTCCCTGCCCAGTTCAAGGTTATTTGGCAAATGCAGAAGGAACACCTCAGCAATTTGGCAGAGATGTTGTGGAATGAACTTTTAAGGGAGATGATGCGGGGGTTCATTCACACCTGGCTGGTGAGAGGGGGAATAAAACTCCCTTTTCCTCCTGCTTCACATCCCCATCGCAGCCAGGCACCAGAGTTTGGTTCTAGAACTTTCACACCCAGGGCTTGGCTCTGGAAACAGCAGTCCCTGTACCAGCCCTGCTGCTGCCAGGCCCTGCTCCTGGGGAATTGATGGGATTTATGCTGCACCCCACATCTCCCCGAGGCAGGGAATGGCACGGGGAGCTCCATTTCCAGGAACATCCAGGTCACTGCTGCTTCTGATCCTCCAGCAGGGCCCCAAACAGCAGGTCCAGGTGTAAACCTGGAGGGTCCCAGTCCCTGCAGCCCCGAGCTGAGCCCCAGGGTCATGGACTGAGCCTTTCCCAGCCTGGGAACTTCGGGATTCGTCCTCCCCCCGCTGCGCTGAACCAGATAAAACTCACTGGGAATTAGAAAAATTTGCCTCCCACTGTGTGTGTGGAACCTTGGATGATGGAAATAAAGAAATAAAGAAGCCCTGGAGTTTCCCTCTGAACTGCAGTGTAAATACTTTTTAAGAGTCAACCAAGTGGTTTGAAGAGCTTGTTTCACTTGTTCCATGCAAATATCAAGATTAACACAGAGATTAATTATGTCCCATTTTTCTTCTTACAAAGGATACAGGCAGATTTAGAATAACAAAAATAAACCCTCTGGATTAATATTCATAACACAATGCTGAGTGCTACAAAAGCAACTCATTTTTTATGTAGAAAGGGGGAGAAAACAAACCGTCAAGAGTGCTCCAGAAGCATAAATACATATTAACGAAGGAAGTCTCACAGGATGCTCTTCCCCAGCCTGCTGGAGGAGGGCTGGGGGCTCAGGAGGGTGTGCAACATGTCATGGTCTGTGAAAAAAAACCCAGTTCAAAGAGTCAGGCTCGACATTTCATTTGGGTCATGTCAAAACTCTGCTCCTGTTTGAGTTTCCTCTCCCCCTCAGCAGGGCTGAAGTCTGTGGTTCAGGATTTGCTCTGAGGTTGTGGCAGTTCCCAGCCAGGGCACAGAATCCCACTGGGAGCGCTGGGCAAGCAGGGGAAGTGTCACCATCCCTGCCCTCCCACTTCAGTGGCAAACACAGTTTTCAAACCCTGAATGAAAAGAATTCGATGCTGCCTGAGGAACAACCCAATCTCCCGGTGTACAGCCAATTCCAGGAGAACTTTCTGACCAGTTTTAGTTCTCACTTGGCCCAAACCTGCACCCAGCCAAGAGCTGAGTGTGGAATACACAACCAAAACACATTTCCATGCTGGTATCTGCTCTTCTGTGGCAGCACTGCCAGGTCCTGGAGTTCTTTGATGAGCCTGGAATGATTTCATTCAGCATTTCCAGCTCCCCATCTATTTATGAATTTTAGCAAGGAAATTTTGAAAAGACGTTTATTTAGACAAGCGTTTTGTTTCACCCTTCACTGGTAATCAGAAAAATCAAGGAGAAGTCAGCCCTTTAGTGACATCTTGACTTCTTTTTTGGAGCACTCCAAGGTAACAGCCCATTTCATACATTGGATGCAACAGAGACAGCACTTAATACATATAATTATGCAGTTTGCAAATGTGACAGCTCTGATGTTGCTGCAATACAAGTCTATGCCATTAAATTAGAATTATAATGACAGTAATTACACTAATTAGACTTTTTTTTTTCCCAGTTTGTTACCAGCAAAGTTTTGCATATTTACGTGAGTAACAGCTACTTCTGCTTTCTCCTAAAATCCAGCAGAACCAATTCACAGGGAAGCTCATTTATTCCTTTATCCCAGCCCTGTAGAGCACGAGCAACATCCACAGATGAGAACGCAGGTGCCAAAAGGGCAAGGCATAAAACCCACGGCTTGTTTCCCATAAATGATTTATTTACGTGCACGGTCTGCACGTGTGATGCCCCGAAGTTTAGACAGGCACAGGGGGAAACGCTCAGTGCAAGGCTCAGGCAGCAGCAGGGTTTGGGTGTCAGGGCTGCTGCGCAGGGACACGGCAGCAGATTTCCCTGGCAAGGAAACGAGGTTTGGAGCAAGAGCTGTCCAGCAGAACCTCTCAAATCCTATTGCCCCGCTGCCATATGGAAAACATAAGGCCCTGCTGGCTCTGTGCAGATAAATCCCAGCTCCAGGCTGCGGCTCAGGAATCCCAGCAGCAGCTGGGCACTGAGCACACCGAGAGCTCTGCACAGCCTCACCCCTTCCTGCTCCCGAGGCTGCTGCTGCCTCCAGCCAGGGAATGTGGTACTGGAATTAAAGCAGTGCTGAAGTGTCCCCAGGATGACCAGGACAGTGCCAGGGCACCAAGAGAGTGTCAGGGTCACCAGGACAGTGCCAGGGCACCAAGAGAGTGTCAGGGTCACCAGGACAGTGCCAGGGCACCAAGAGAGTGTCAGGGTCACCAGGACAGCACCAGGGTCACCAGGACAGTGTCAGGGCATCAGGACAGTGCCAGGGCACCAGGACAGTGCCAGGAGCACCAGGAAACCACCAGGGTCACCAGGAATGTGCCAGGGGCATCAGGACAGTGCCAGGGTGACCAGGACAGCACCAGGAGCAACAGGACAGCACCAGGGTGACCAGGACAGTGCCAGGGTGACCAGGACAGTGCCAGGGCACCAGGACAGCACCAGGGGCATCAGGACAGCACCAGGGCACCAGGACAGCACCAGGAGCACCAGGACAGCACCAGGGTGACCAGGACAGTGCCAGGGTGACCAGGACAGCACCAGGGTGACCAGGACAGTGCCAGGGTGACCAGGACAGTGCCAGGGTGACCAGGACAGCACCAGGGTCACCAGGACAGTGCCAGGGGCACCAGGACAGTGCCAGGGTGACCAGGACAGCACCAGGGTCACCAGGATAGTGCCAGGGTGACCAGGACAGTGCCAGGGTGACCAGGACAGCACCAGGGTCACCAGGACAGTGCCAGGGTGACCAGGACAGTGCCAGGGTGACCAGGACAGCACCAGGGTGACCAGGACAGTGCTAGGGGCACCAGGACAGTGCCGGGGTGACCAGAACAGTGCCAGGGTCACCAGAACAGCACCAGGGCACCAGGATAGTGCCAGGGTGACCAGGACAGTGCCAGGGCACCACCACAAGCCATGGAATGGGGAGCTAATTTAACACTGAAGCTTTGGCTCTGGTTGTTCTGCTGAGACTTTTAACCCCTCCCTGTGAAAAGCGCTCGGCTGGGCCGGGCCCTGAGCGGGGCTCAGTGGGAATCCAGGACACGGAACCCCCAAGGCAGCGAGCAGATCCCCACACTCTGCTCATTGGAACATCCCCTCCTCATGCAACTCCCACGAGGGACTGACTAAATCTCAGCACAGGCACAGGAATCTCCCCAGAAAGAGTCTGGGAAAACGAGAGAAAACAGGAACGGACTTGTTTTGGTTTTCAAGTGAAACAGCAAAGGAAAGATGCAAAAAGTTTCCAGCTATTCCAGAAGGATCACAAATAAGGGAAAAAAAATAAAAGTTTGCACCAAAAAATGTGCTTATCCTTGAAATTGTGGGGAAAAATTGGAAAAAGGCAGAAGTTGAGGTCTGGCTCATATTTTATACAACAGCCCTGATTATCCCAAGGTACTGCATAGCCCAGAACATTCTGTGAATGTCACACAGGCCCCATGAACAGCTGCTCTGTCTTTTTGATAACTCCATTACTTGAGTTCAGAGAAGGTTTATGGACTAGAAAGCCTCAGATATGGTCATGAATGTTTGATGCCTTCACACGCAGTGTTATGGCTGTAACTTCACTCCCCGTTGGAATTATGACATTCCGACAGCCTTCGGTCATTACAGGCCAAGGGGAGCAGCAGGAGCCTGCAAATGATGGACTTCCCACTCTGCTGGATTATTCCTTTTGCACTGAAAGCGCTGCTGCCTCGTTCAGGGTGTTTTTTCAGAGATAAAAGTGTGAGTGTGGTGTTTGAAACTGCAAAGGGAACTGCAGCTCTCGGTGTTTGCAGAGAGCCTGAAGCCAGGCCTGGGAGTGTGAGGGACCTTCAGACCTTGGGTGATCTATTTGGAATGACTGAAGAAAGGGAAAACCCCAGAACTGCACAGGGTTATTTCAATACTGTGGGAAGTTTGCCATTCCTCCCTGTGAAAAACGAGCTTCACATGATTTTTATAGAATGTAAAAGTTTAATAGAAAAAGACAATTAGGAGATAAAAATAAAGAATACAGATAGGGCCGGGTGTCTCTGCATTCACCTCACTGACAAAGGATTGTCCCTTAAAAACAGAACCCTGCTCCATATCCATAAATTCTCACACATATTCAGACATTCTGCTTAGGATCTTTGGGGTTCTTCTGTTCAGTTTTCTCTTGCCCCCTTCCCAATGGATCAATCTTCTTGGAGCCACCGAGATTTACATTCCCTGATACCAGAAATGCAATAAATTCCTCCCCCAGAGTTCTGGTCACTGCTGTCCTCATCTGGGTAAGAGAGTTTACAAAAGGAAAAAGAAAGTGTCTCCAGCTATCTTTTTCAGTCTTTGGGTTATACACACAAAAGTAGTTTTTGTTTTAATGCTATGTCATAGCCTAACATACATGTATTATACCACTGTTTCTAAGTTTCATCAATAACAGAAATAAAAAACCCTATATTAATACAACAAAAATTTCCATTCTTATACACATAACATTCATTTTAATATTTGTGAAAAGCCAACAATATAATCTGTATCTATAACACTCCCGTTGTCCCCCTGGAGCAGAGACCATTTCACATTTCCAGCAGCCCAGAGCAGGCAGGGTTCATTTTCTGCCCTGCCCGCCCTGTCCTGCGGGGAGCAGCTCACAAATGTCACCAGAACAAGGGTTTAACAAAGGGACAGCGGAATCACAACTTCACTCTGAAACCAGATTCAAATCCTGCTTGGAGGCTTCACCTTCCTCACAGAGCAGCCCCTGTCGTGATCCCCCAGAGCCTCAGCCCTGCCAGGGCCCAGCCCCACCACCACAGGATCACAGGTTTTTATTGCAGCATCTCCTGGACAATTCTCAGGCATTTTCTGACATATTTAGCTCGGTCTGGCCTCCCCTCAGCTCATCACTGCCACCCTCAGCCATTCCCATCCCTGGAGCAGGGACAGGGACAGGGACAGGGACAGGACAGGGACAGGGACAGGGACAGGGACAGGACAGGGACAGGGACAGGACAGGGACAGGGACAGGGACAGGGACAGGGACAGGGACAGGGACAGGGACAGGACAGGGACAGGGACAGGGACAGGGACAGGGACAGGGACAGGGACAGGACAGGAGCAGGGACAGGGACAGGGACAGGGACAGGGACAGGGACAGGGACAGGGACAGGACAGGAGCAGGGACAGGGACAGGGACAGGGACAGGGACAGGACAGGGACAGGGATGGGACAAGGACAAGGACAGGGACAGGGACAGGGACAGGACAGGGACAGGGACAGGGACAGGGACAGGGACAGGACAGGAGCAGGGACAGGGACAGGGACAGGACAGGGACAGGACAGGAGCAGGGACAGGGACAGGGACAGGGACAGGGACAGGGACAGGGACAGGACAGGAGCAGGGACAGGGACAGGGACAGGGACAGGGACAGGACAGGGACAGGGACAAGGACAGGGACAGGGACAGGGACAGGACAGGACAGGGACAGGGACAGGGACAGGGACAGGGACAGGGACAGGGACAGGGACAGGACAGGAGCAGGGACAGGGACAGGGACAGGGACAGGGACAGGACAGGGACAGGGACAAGGACAGGGACAGGGACAGGAGCAGGAAGATTCCTCATCCCCAGCCCCTCCTGTGGCGCTGCCTCCAGGACGCTGCTCCTGCTGTGATCCCAGAATTACCTCCTGCTGTATGGCCTAAGGACAACTCCAGCAACTTGTGCTGTAATCCTTTTATTTTGTCTTTATTCTGGGGGATGAAAAGTCAGCACAGCTCTTCATCCCTGCAGCTCACCTTCTTCAGCCCTAATAGCAGGCTGCACATTAATTGGGAATTGTTATAAACCCTCTGACTCTGAGGTGCAGAAAACACCATTTGCATTTTATCTTTATTCAAGCATTTGTTGGTCATGGGTTTTAATCTCAGCTGGTACTGAGGAACTTAATCAGATTAAACCAAACAAAAATAGGATTATCTGAGTACTCAGGGTCAAATCCACCCTCACAGATGGGCACAGCCAGCAGGAGCAGTTAAAACAGACCCTGAAAACAAACCAAAAACAAAACAAAAACAAACAAAACATCAAAACCAAACAAAACACCAAAGCCAAACCAAACCAAACACGTGGGAAAGTGCAGTCCTGGCTCTTCAAGCAGACAGACTAAGCACCAATTAATGCAACTGCTCCCTCTTGCCCCTAATTGTTCACTCCCCGAGCCGATCCTCCCACAAGGGCCATTTTATTTTTCCTTTTAACAGCAGTAATTGTTTTTTCCCCCCCGCAGGAATTAACTACATTTTACCTTTCTCTCAGTCACAGCAGCCCTGCTCCTGCTGTGCTGTTTCCAGCTGTTCTGCTTTGCCTGTTCCATGGGAGCCTGGGGAATCGTGTGGCAGAAACTCTGGGATTCTCTCAAGGCAGTTCAATAGCGGAGCTTTAAGGGTTAAATGAATCTGGTGTCCATTGTAAGTAAAAGCAGTTCAGGCCCTCACTGCTGCTGATTCTGCTTCCTAAAAGGGATCCCATAAATGGCATTTTTCAGCACTGTGGGGTCTTTTATTACTGCTGTAATGCAATTGGAGCAGTTACGGTCCCACAAACCGAGATCTCCGGAGATCAAAGCCCCAGGGACAGAATTATCCCCTGATGAATTCACCCAGATGGGTTTTGGGGACTCTGATGATCCTGCTGCTGGTGTCTGTGTGTGCTTGTGGCGTTTTCCTCCAGCAGAATTTACATTAAGACAAATGAAGACTGAAAGAATAAACCCCGATTGTGGATATGATTGTGTCAGCATAAACATACTTTATAATTAGATCGCTATTACCACGGAGTAGGGGAAGAAGCAAACCAGAGTAAATCACTTTTATTCCAACCTCATTGCAGCCACCAAGGAGTTCAGAGCAGCATAAGTCTTTTCTAAAAAATATCCTCCCCCTTAGCACCATTATTATTCCAGTAAAATGTAAATGCAGACTAGGCCTTAGATACCAATTAAACTGTATTTGACAGAGATGTTATTGTCTAAATCAAATAAATGTAACAGAGCAAAAAGCAAAATGATTAATGAAAGAGGAAAAAGCAGCAGCAGATCTGTGTGCTCTGGTCAGATTGTCCAGTGAGCCAATGAGGAGGTGTGAGGGGAAGTTATTATTACATAAATCTGTTCAGCGATTCCTTTGCCAAGAGAATTTGCAGTTTGGTGAGAGGCCGTGAAGTCCAAACGCTCTGAGCGCGTTTGTGCCGTCCCTGGTGTCATTCCCGAGAGCCTGCAGAGCTCACACCCTGTGGATGCTAACTCTGAAGCAGGCAGCACGGTGCCTGTGGAATAGCAGGCCACAGAGCTTTCTCAGTCTCGCCTGAGAAAGTGGCCTGGGAAATGATGAGGAGGAATTAAAACAATCCTCAGAGACAGAAAACAGCCTTGCAGGTGCTGTTTGTCTGTTCCTTGTTTTCTGGCAAGAGAAGGTCGGGGGGTGGTGTACCCCACTGACCAGTGATGGTGAAATGTTAGTTTACTAACCAAGAAGAGTTTCTTTTCTGTACTTTCCACATATCGGTCGATAAAAAAGACCTGAAGCAATAAACTGAGAGAAATTCTCCTGATCCACTCCTGAGAGAGTCTGTGTTGTTCATCTCGCCGTTCCTAATAGAGCAACAACACCCAGCTCTCCCAAAAGCTGAGGTGACCCCACCTCCATGGTCCAGAGCAGGGAGCGAGTCTGGGGAGAAATCCGGGATGGGCTGGGACCTGCTGCTCCTCTGAAGGAATTCACTGGCACTGCCAACCCTCAGCACTGAAGGGAGCAGAGCTCTGTGTCCACAGGCTGAATTCTGCCAGTGCTCCCCTCCAGCTTTCCCCACAAAATCTCATCATTTTCTGCTTCCTGCCGCTCTTCCCCCGCTTTATTCCCGGTGGAATTCCTCAGAGCAAAGAGGGGCAGGAAGGGGGAGAGGGAAGAAAAGGAAGAGCATTAAAAGGGCCCTGGCAGAGGATGGCAGGGGGATTTATGGGTCACGGTGAGGCTGCAGGTGCTGAGGAGCTGCTGGGGCAGTAATTTACAGCCCCAGACTCCCAGGCTGGGATGGAACAGGTGCCACGAAACAGGAACAGGTTATGGGCTGCTGCTGTAAACAGGAATCCTCTTATCACAGCTGCTGCAACCCTCAGCTGATCATTCCCTGGGAACTGAGCAGAGCTGGAGCCTTCTCCAGCTTCACTCTGGGGCCCTTTGAGTCAGGATTCCTCTGATCATTCACTGCAGGGGTCTGCCTGAAGGGATAAAGGTGAGGGAGAATAAAGAATAAAGAATAAAGAATAAAGAATAAAGAATAAAGAATAAAGAATAAAGAATAAAGAATAAAGAATAAAGGGGGGCTTCTGAGCAGGAACAGGGGCAGGCTGGGATGAACTCCCTTCTGGTCCAGGAGGGGAGAGGTTTCACGTTTTAGCTCCAAACAAAGAGTGCAAGTACCTTCCCCATGCATCTGAGTGTGGAGTCCACACTCAAAAACAAAAAAACCACCTGAAACGGGAGAGGCTTAAACCCCACGAGCTGTAAACTGAATAAACCCCTCTTGCTGCTCCCTTTGCCTTTCCTTTCCCAGCAGATCCCGGTGAGTCCTGCCCTCCCTGCACAGCCAAATCAAACACAGCTCCCTCCAAATCAGCCTCTGGGCTCTGCTTTGGTCCTGGCTCCTCTGGATGCCCACACCTAGCAGGGATTTGGATCAGCCTTTCCCTGGTAATCTGTGCTTTGCCCTTATTTCCAAACATCTCTTTGAATTCCCTCCTGTCTGAGTTCCTCTGAAGGAGGATTAGGGAGCCTGGTCAGACACAGCACCTGAAATAAAAAACCCCAATCTGCAGCTGGGTTAGGAATCAGAGACATTCAGTTGTCAGGAACCACAAAATCTTATTTCTCCTTCCTTCTTCCTGTGGCCCCAAAGAGTTCTGTAGTGGCCACTCCTTCCACATCTGACTTCCCCTTGTTTCCTTAATGATGCTTTGTCTTAGTGATACAGTGGGATATTTGAGAACATGACTTTATCCAGGAGTAATTTCAAGGTGAGAAAAGTTCTTCTTTTCCTTCTGTGTTAGAGCAGGACACAAAGTGTGTTTGTCAGAGTGAATTTACCCAAGTGTGTTTGTCAGAGTGAATTTACCCAAGTGTGTCTGTCAGAGTGAATTTACCCAAGTGCTGCAGGCAGCTCTGGGCTTGGGATGGGCTCAGAGCTGTGTGCCCTCCATCATCCTGATCCTGGATCCCTTTTGGCACCAGTGACTCCTCAGCAGGAAATGATCCCATCCCTTTGGTCTTCCCCAAATTCCCAAGGGTGGATCCCAGCGGGAAAAGGTTTGTTCTGCACAGTCTGGTGTTCGGTAATGAAATGAGGGAGATGAAGAAATGCTCTGCCACGTTGGTGGTTTGAATCTGCCACCCCTGTTTGTTCTGGAGCTGGAATTCTGCAGGAGACCAGAGCTAAAATCTCAGGGTTCTGTTCCAGCTCCAGCCTTTATTTTCCTGGAATTCAGGAGGGTTATTTTCTCTCTGCCTCTTCCCCCCTCGCCTGTCCAGCCATGAATATTCCGAGTGCCTGAGAGCAGAGGCTTTGCTGTGCAGCTCCTGATGCAGGGGCTGCTTGAGCATTCCATAAAATCCCATTTCCTGAGGAGCCCGTGCTTCACTGTGAGATGGCTCCGAGTTAAAAGGAAGCATCACAGCAGTGGAGAGGGTTTGTGGTGAGCCAGGAAGGCCTGGCTGTGCTCCTGAGATCTCCTAATCACTTCCCCAGCTTCTGGGGGGGACTGAGATGCTGCATTCATATTCAGGCACTCTCTCAAGCTTTACATTTGTCTTTCAATAAAAGCTGAATTTCAGAGCCTTCCACAACACGCAATTACTGAAAAACAGAGCTGAGGGGAATCTCTGGAGGTCGCGTGTTCAAAGGCAGCATCAGCCAGACTTGGCACTCCTCTTGTGTTCCTCTAATCTCTCCTTAAAAATCTCCAGTGGGACACAGATCCAACAGATTAAGCATTACTTGCTGGATATTGTATTCTGCTTTTTAACTACTCCAGCCATTAGAACACGGTTCCTCAAGTTTTTATCTGTACAAGTTTCAGCTCTTTCTCTAATTAATATTTCAGCAGTGGCTCCTCAGCGTTGAGCAGGAGAGGGGCTGCAATTGCAGCTCCTGTCTCTGGTTTCTCTGAGAGCTGAGCTGAGTGATGCCTGTATTCACTCCCTTTGTCCTTCCTGTTCCTCTGCAGCAGAGCAGAGCGCTCGTGCTGCCAGTGCAGGACTTCAAACAGCAGAATTCAAATGAAAATTCTCCTCCCATGGAGAAGGCCATGCCCTGGCAGTACTTCCCTGGCTCCCATGGATCTGCCTGCATTCATGACAGGCTGGATTAAAAATAATTAATCCTCTGCTCTAAACTGGGGCTGTGCGATGCTCAGGTCACTCATCACACCAGGTGCTCTCCCCAACCCCTGGAAGTCACAGGCCGGTCTCATCTCGTGCTTTCCTCCTTCCTTTCTTCCTCCCTGTGTGTTCCTTGTGCCCTCCCTTCCCATCTCCCCCTGCCATCCTGCACCTCTCCTGTCTCAGCTGCAGGGATCCCTTTCCATCTCCCCCTGCCATCCTGCACCTCTCCTGTCTCAGCTGCAGGAACTCCACACCAAATCCCAAAGCTCTGGATTCCCCTCCAGCCGCTGCTGCTTTTGTGGCTTCAGCACAGATATTTTTTCTCTTCTGTTGGAGTTGAACAAACAAGTCCTCCCCGTGATTTTGTTGCTCTCTCGGATACCAAATGCGAGTCCCCAGGCACTGCAATTATCGGAGTGTTCCTGGAGAAAATTGCAGGAGTCTCCATGAAAGGGCTCCCTGCAGAAACTCACGCAGCCACTGACCAATTCCTCTTTACACAGAAGGCACCTGGGGCAGGCAGGAGCTTAAAATAAGAGAAGGGAGAAGGAACAAACAGGATTTGGAGGAGCAGCAGGATGGTTTGCAGGTCAGGAACAGAGCCATGCTGAATTCTCGGGGTAATTAGTCTTCATTATCAAACTGCAGCAGATTATGTTGTAGTGCCAGGGCTGCTTAACGTGCTGGATGGACAGTGTGAGTTTGGGGGTTTGTAAATCTGGCTGTTCCCAGTTTAGAATAACACAAGTTCTTGGCTTTGAATGGGCTGCAGGTCAGACCACGACAAGCCCAACCCAGAAACCAGGTGAACACTCCAGGACAAGAGCGGCAAAAACTGGGGGAGCTGGAAGTCCTTGGGAAGTGCACAATGAGCTGCAGCAAACCAGGAAAATCCAGGGAGATTCCATTTCCCAGACCCATTAACAGGTGAGAGGAACAGGGGACAAACTGCAGGGGCTCCTCCAGGTTTGCACCTCCCACACCTGGGTGCACAACTTGAGCTGGAGCCTTTGCATTCTCTGTGCCCTGCAGCACCTGAAACCCCTCCTGAAACCCCTCCTGAAAATCCTCTTTGCCTTCTCCTTCTTGCCTGGAAGTGTGACAGGCCCAGAGCTGTGAAAGGGTTAATGAGCCCAGGCAAAGTTAACAAGGGATGGGCAATAAACGGCTCCAGCTGTGTATAATTAACTGTAATACTGTGAAGTAAATGACTTTTATTGGCAAGCATGTCATAACTTCATTAAAAGTCATATTTACAGCCCTCTCACATGGAATGAGTACTTGTGTAGTCTGCAATTTAATGAGCACTCATTTTCACCTTGTTTCAATTATTTTCCACCCACCCTTTGTCTCAGTGTGGGGAGCAGGAAGATAAAATACAATGGGAGTGTAATTAAGGCTGGCACAGATTCTTTCAGGAAATGTTTTTCTATTCCAGAACAATCGCTTCTACTGCTTACTACTAATAATACTTTAATGTTTAAAATACATAGTTTTCCTTGGTCCCTAAAGGATTCTTTAAATAACATCTTTAAAGAATGGCTGTGGGAGAGCGTTCCACAGCCCAGCACCCCCAGCTGCACGCAAAAGCAAATTTGTATCAGTTAGAAGTGGAAATTTGCAATTTATCTTGATGACAAGTGAAGGATTTTGAGTGTGGGAAGAAGGGGGCTGCAGAGATGCACAGAGTGTCCCTTGGGACCTGCTCCAAGCTGGGAGGAGAGTCAGGGGACATGAACTGTGGAATGACACGGCCAGAACCACGGGATAAACATCACTTATTGCATTGCTGGGCACAAGAAACACCTGCAGCAGCTCCCAGGAAGCCTTGGCCTGGCAGTGCTGGTGTCCCCGTGCTCCAGCAGGGGAGTTTTCCCACCCATTTCCCTTCCCCAGGCTCTGTGGTTGTGCACAGCCTCATTTCCTAATGAAGATGCTCCCCTGCATGTTCTACATCCCGGAGAACGCTGGTGATGCAGTAATTGGAGACAGCAGTGATTAATTCCTGAGATAAAATTCGTCCTCAGAACAATTGATTTCACTGCCAGAAATGCACAAACTTCCCGATGGCAATGCTTTCATGTAATTATTGTTATTAGTTTAAGCTTGTTTGGAGGAGGGAGGGGATGAAAAAAAAATCAATTACTTTGTATTTATCACTAATCTGTTATGATCACTTTAATACAGAGGAGTTGTAACTCAGGGCATGGTTTTTCTAATCCCTGAGCTGTTGGAAAAGTTTACAGCAACTCTGAGGGCTGAAGGGGCTGGATGTTGTGGGAGGTGATTACAGCTGGGGGAATTTTCATTTTGAGTGATGTTCTCAGATCAGTGATGGGCAAGGCTGGGGCCGCAGCCTGGGCCTGTGAGTGTGTCCAGAACTGCAGAATTGTGTCCAGAACTGCAGAATTGTGTCCAGAACTGCAGAATTGTGTCCAGAACTGCAGAATTGTGTCCAGAACTGCAATTGCTGCGCTCTTGTGCTGCTTCCTGCATCCAGAGGAAGCCTCATTTCTGCAAAGCCCTGAAAATCCAGTTTTTGCCATTCAGGCAGTGAGAAGTGAACTGCTGCAATCGCTGTCTGCAGGGCAGCTGTGCAGGGCAGGCTGTGCTGCAGGAGCTGGGCTGCTGGCAGAGGTGAAATCCCTTCCCCTGGAGCAGGACAGCTGCTGGGCAGAGCTGGAGGAAGTTCTGTGCTTGGAAAAGCTCCTGCTCTGATAATTGGTACCGGAGTGACAGAGGTGTCAGCCTGCCCTGCAAGGACCTGCCGAGAGCAGCTCCCGGGGGCACAGAGCAGCTGCTGGTGTCACCCAGGTGAGGGGACAGCTCCTGCTCCTGCTCTGAGGCTCCTGCAGGGGACAGGAGGGGACAGCAGGGCCTCTCTCCAGCAGGGCCCCACATCCTGCTTTGATTTTGGGATTCTGCCCCACATCCAGGGCCACCCTCCCCGCCCCGGCTCCTGCTGTGCCCCTGGGGTGTCCCCCGCAATGACAGATGTGTGAAAAATGAGCTTCACATAATTTTTATAGAATTTAAAAGTTTAATAGAAAAAGACAATTAGGAGAAAAAAATAAAGAATACAGATAGGGCCGGGTGTCTCTGCATTCACCTCACTGACAAAGGATTGTCCCTTAAAAACAGAACCCTGCTACATATCCATAAATTCTCACACATATTCAGACATTCTGCTTAGGATCTTTGGGGTTCTTCTGTTCAGTTTTCTCTTGCCCCCTTCCCAATGGATCAATCTTCTTGGGGCCATCGAGATTTACATTCCCTGATACCAGAAATGCAATAAATTCCTCCCCCAGAGTTCTGGGCACTGCTGTCCTCATCTGGATAAGAGAGTTTACAAAAGGAAAAAGAAAGTGTCTCCAGCTATCTTTTTCAGTCTTTGGGTTATACACACAAAAGTAATTTTTGTTTTAATGCTATGCCATAGCCTAACATACATGTATTATACCACTATTTCTAAGTTTCATCAATAACAGAAATAAAGAAAACCATATTAATACAACAAAATTTTCTAATCTTATACACATAACATTCATTTTAACATATGCAAAAAGCCAACAATATATGTATCTATAACAGATGTGTCTGTGGAAATGGCAGCACAGAAAATGCCCCCACGAGGGCTGCAGGAATGCTCAGAAACAAACCCTGCGCTCAGGGCCACCAGATCAGCCAAGGCTGCCACCCTTAGTCCTGAGCAGGATTTCCCCAGCAATGGAGACGAATCCCTTTTTATTGGGTGGATGAAATAACAACGCGGCCATAAAGCATAGGAGAACAAGGGGAAGTTGACAAAGTGTGTCTTTGATTAATTGCTGCAATAGATTGCAGCTTGCTGACTGAGGACGTTTTTTTTGCGGCTCATTTTTCAGTCTTTAAAATTTTAATGCACAAAGGGAAGACAAAGCAGTGAAACTCTGGGTAAAATTCTCTGCAGGGGGGTGACCCAGGCTGGGGACAGCTGTGAGCTGGGCTCAGAGGGACAGGGACAGCCCAGGGCTGAGAACGGAGCTCTCACCGCAGCCCTGCCCTGGGACACCTGTGGCTGAATGGAAATAAAGCCACACCTGAGCTGGGAGCGCTGGGAAGAGCCAGATCCGTTCCTCATCTTCTTATTCCGTCGCCATCCCCTGGAATTCTCTTTGCCTCTATGGATTTTCCAAAGAGCTCCTTCACTTGTGGCCCCAGCAGGGACGGTGACAGCTGAGAATCTGGAATGTCACACCTGGGAATGTGACCCAGAGCGACTTCGTCTGTCAGAGGATCCGTGCTGCAGACAGCGCGGAACCCTGCCTCCCCCAATTAGCTCAGCTAATTAGAGGAAGCTGTCAGTCATTGCATTAGTGAGGATTGCTGCTCAGCCAGGAGTGTGGCAGGAGCCTTCCCGAGGGAATCAGGAACGGGTCCCCAGGAGGAGCTGCAGTGCTGAGCTCTGCAGAGCCTCCTCCAAACCCGGACCTGCAAACTCCAAAACCAGAGAAGGAAACAAAACCTGCTGAGCGCTGTCACCTCGGAACCGGCTCAGCTCCCCGAATCCACCCCTGCAGAGGCTGCAGTTAAAGCACATTTCCCCTCCAGGTGCCAGTCCTGCAGCTTGAAGTGGGTCATCACCTGCCTTGTTAAACAAAACTGCTCTGGAAGGGAGCTGAGGTGGAAAAGGAGAATGCAGGGACAAGACTGAGGTGCAAAAAAAGTGCCCCAAAGTGCCCTCCTTCCCTTGTGGGAGCTCCAGAGACATCCCTGCATCCTCCCACCTCAGACTGACTCTTTCCTGGAGTTTCTGTGTTTAATTATCTCACTTTTCATTATGATTATGGATGAAGAACCAAAGGAGGGGCTCAGTTTGTGCAATAAAGCTGCCCTGGAAGGGGAACATGCCCTGGGATTCAGCAGAGGATAAAGCAGGGCTGAATTCTCAGGCTTCCCCACTCTCTCCTTGTGCTGAGAAGTGGCTCTATCTTTGGAGCTTCCCAATAAATTTTCACTTTCAAAATGAAAAATGGTCTCCAGCTCAGGCATTTGTTACTTTAGATATGCTTCACAAATTTCCTTTGCATCCAGGGCGGTTGAAAATTGGATTAAAACCTCTTATTGTGTCCCCATGTTACAGCATTAGGCATGCTTAGCTTCCACTGGGAAGGAGGATGAGGGAAGCAGAATGAAAACTCTCCAATTCTCACTGAAATTCATCAATGGGGATGTTCCAGGGCCAGACATCCCTGTAAAGAGACTGGGAGTGCCCTGGTCAGTGCAGGATGTTAAATGCTGAGCTGCATTTCCACACATTCCAGCTCTTCCACGAGCCTCAGCTGTTTCAAATAAATTCACCACTATTGGTGCTGTTAAAGCAACTGAAATGCTGAAGGGAAATTCTACAAATTCGGCTCAAGAGAATGGAAAAGGCTTTGTTTGCTTTGGTTTTTTGGAGAACTGATCTTTGCTCTCCATCCGCTCTTTGTCCCTGGAATATCTGTGCTCGTGTCAGGAGTGGCACAGGTGCAGTGCCCAATGCACTGCGTCCACACGAGTGAAACCCCAGACCATGAATTCCCCCTTCTGCATCACAGTTCTGCAGTTTTTCCATAATTTATCCCCCTGTTTAAGCACATGAAAGGATCCCTGGTTTGACTCTCCCACGATGACACATTGCTGTTGTATTCAAATTGCCAGCACTCTCTGTGAGAGCGTTCCTGCAGCACATCTTTAGACGTTTCATCATTACTCTTCATTTAAAATGTCAACTTTGTTCTGACAAATCTTGTGTGCCTGGCTTGAAAAGCTTTACAAGTGTCAGGAGGAGCGAGGCAGGCTGCAGCTTTTGTCTCCTCCGACAGCGAGCATGAAAGGTTCTTTTTTGTGGAGTGACTGGATTGAGCTGGAAGTGCAAATTTGGGGTTGTTTCTGTAGATCAGGAGGAGCTGCAATCAGGGTGATGAGGTTTGGCTGTGCCAGCAGCCGCAGGTGTTGCTGTGTCCCCGATTCCTCTCACCTGGTGCTGATTGCTTTGGTTTGCTGCCCACCGCACACGAGCGGGGCCCTGTCCTCACAGGGAGCCGGGCAGCAGCAAACGGGGATTGCTCCGCTCTGGGATTCTCCAGGTACCTGAGAAAGGAAAGGAGGCAGCAGAGCCTGGCAGGGAGGGAGTTCTGGGAACACAAATCCCCAGGTTTGGCTCCCTGCATCGGAGTTTTCTCCTCCAGCACCGGGCAGTGGCCGTGGCTGGAGCCTGCAGTGGCTTCGTGGGTTCCTCACTGAGCTGCTGCAAAAGTTCCTGGCAAAACCCTGGAATTGACATTCCAGCCCCCACCGAGGCCATGGAGCCTCTGTGGCAGAGCTGGGGGTGGGGAGCTGGGGGTGACAATGTCCCCTGGGAAGGGGAAGGAACAGACAGGGAAGGGTCCCTGGGATGGAGGTGACAGCAGGATCCCAGGGGAAGGAGGTGACAGCAGGATCCCAGGGGATGGAGGTGACAGCAGGGTTCCCTGGGGTGGAGGTGACACCAGATTTCCCTGGGATGGAGGTGACAGCAGGATCCCAGGGGATGGAGGTGACAGCAGGATCCCTGGGATGGAGGTGACACCAGATTTCCCTGGGATGGAGGTGACACCAGATTTCCCTGGGATGGAGGTGACAGCAGGATCCCAGGGGATGGAGGTGACAGCAGGATCCCTGGGGTGGAGGTGACAGCAGGGTTCCCTGCACAAGGAGCTGTGTCCCAGGGCAGGGCTGAGCTCCCTCTGCAGCCCCCAGAAGCTCCTCCTGTCCCATTCAGAGCTCTGGAATCCCCTCCTGGGCTGGGAGGGCTGGGTGAGATGTTCCCAGCCGGGAGGGCTGGGTGAGATGTTCCCAGCCGGGAGGGCTGGGTGAGATGTTCCCAGCTGGAGCTGGGCTGGCACCAGAGGGAGGGACAGGGACCCTCCCAGCCCATGCCTGGGCAGATGCACACAAAGATCCGAGTGAAAGTTGTGGTGACTTTAAAAACTCTCAGATGTGAAGCCTCTCCCCCCACTGCTCTCCCCATGGACCTGCATTTCCAACAGGGAGGCTGCTGTAGACAGCAGGAGCTTCCTGAGAGAAACAAATCAACATAAAAAGGGATTTAAAAATCAGCGCCATTTCCTCCGTTTCTCTGGTGTGTCCCCGTTGCTGGCCCTGGAGGGAGAGCTGCACTTTCTGATCTGTGCTAATACAAAATTCATATTTGTCTGGGCCATTATGTGCAAAATAATGGGTAATCCCCCAGGCTGGAGTGAAAAGCCAAGCCAAATATTCCAGGAGACCTTTCAATTTTGAAAGGTTTCAGAAATAAGCACAATACAAACATATAAAGGGATCCAATTATGTGTAAACAAACTGTTCTCACAGCCTCCTCCTCAGAAAACACAATTAGATTGCCAGCAAGATTGCTTTTGGATTACCTGGATTACCTGAAGGCCTTGCATCCAGAGGCTTAGGAAGTACCTGGAATTTAATTTTCCCTGCATTTCTCAGTTGCAGAGCTCGGTTACAGGGGCTGGAGGGTCCCTCCTGTGCCGAGGTGCTGCTGCTGCTCTCAGGTGTGGGCAGAGATAAAACGTGGCTCCCGGTGATAAGGAAATGTTTCATCCAGCTCTAACGAAGAGCATGGAACGTTCAGCTTCCTGAGCAACCTGAAAGTTAATTAAAGAGCGCCACAGACATGGGGAAACACAGAACTAAAGCTGTCCCCTTGTGCTGAAGCACTGAACTCAGCGGGGAGAGGGGATCCAGCTCATTTTCTGTGCGCAGGGAGAAATCCCAGAGCAAGGGGCTGGGCTGGGGTTTTTCCCCATCAGCGCTCACCAGGACCAAACTCTGCCTCAAAACGTGGTGGATTTGCTCTGATCTATCAGTAAAATCTGCCTGGGTTCCTGCAGGAGAGCTCAGAGCGGGTCTGCAGGGCTCTCCTGGCCCTGCAGTGTCCTGGCCCTGCCGAGGGATTCTCTGCTCCCAGCTGGGGCTCAGCTGCTTCTGCCCCCTTTGGTCCCATTTTATTCTCCTTACTTTGGCTTTGTGGAGCTGAGAGGGATCCCAGTGAGCCCAGAATCACAGGCCAGGGGTGACTGATGTTGGGGAATTATGAAGAAAAAAATTATGAGGAAAAAATGACGACCTTTTCTTACGGGGACAGCGAAAATGAAGGTTGATTTTAATTTCTATATTCGTCCTCTTGGTATTGTCCTAAAGACTATCCTGCCCACAGTGAGCCTAAGAATAGAAGTGGGAGGTGTGGGCTTGAGGAATAAGGCAGTAAATCAGAATTTTAATGCTATTAAAATCTATTGATTGTGTTGATTAATTATTGCTGGTGCTGATGGGAAGGCCAGACTCTCTAAGCCGGTTTAATTATTTTCCAGTTAATGTTAATCTCAGTTAATGAAAACTCTCCAAGGCAGAAAAGGGATGACACAAGGAATGACTGTTATTCATGAGAGACTCTCTTAATCTATAAAACATCAAAGATGTCATTGCAAGCATCTTTGCTTTGCTTGTATTTTATTTTTTAAATGATTCCAACACTTTGTTCTCAGGCTCCTGATGAGTCAGGGTGTGACAGCTCAGGGAAGATCTGAACGGGAGCTGATGGAGCCTCCTGGAGAACTGGAGCTCAGGGGCTCAGGTGGCCCTGGACAGGGGCTGTGGGTAATTAATGACTCCTCGTTAGGGGAGGCTGCAGCCCTGTGTCAGGAGCTGGGCACTGCACACGCTGGAGTGCCTGGGAAAGGAGTGTGAAAAACGAGCTTCACATAATTTTTATAGAATTTAAAAGTTTAATACAAAAAGACAATTAGGAGAAAAAAATAAAGAATACAGATAGGGCCGGGTGTCTCTGCATTCACCTCACTGACAAAGGATTGTCCCTTAAAAACAGAACCCTGCTACATATCCATAAATTCTCACACATATTCACACATTCTGCTTAGGATCTTTGGGGTTCTTCTGTTCAGTTTTCTCTTGCCCCCTTCCCAATGGATCAATCTTCTTGGAGCCACCGAGATTTACATTCCCTGATACCAGAAATGCAATAAATTCCTCCCCCAGAGTTCTGGGCACTGCTGTCCTCATCTGGGTAAGAGAGTTTACAAAAGAAAGAAAAGATCTCCATCTATCTTTCTCAGTCTTTGGGTTCTACAAACAAAAGCAGTTTTTATTTTAATACCATGCCATAGCCTAACATACATGTATTATACCACTATTTCTAAATTTCATCAATAACAGAAATAAAGAAAACTCTATTAATACAACAAACTTCCTCATTCTTATACACATAACATTCATTTTAATATTTGTGAAAAGCCAACAATATAAAATGTATCTATAACAGGAGGGATGGAGGAGCTGGGGATCCAGCAGGATCTGCACTAAAGCTCTGAAGCTGCCATAGTTCTGGTTTTGAATCTTTTCTGGCTTTTATGAGAACCTTCACCAGACTCCACTGAGTTTATTTTTTGTGTGGAGTATTTTTTGTGCTGTGTTTGTGCAGCACCACCTCAGTGAGAACAACAGGGTTAGAACTTCTCTTAGGGAAAAAAATTACTTAAAATGGGGCTGGGCTGGAGCACTGGTGGCAGATCTGTCAGCTGCTCCTCAGCCCTGGAGCAGGTGAGCTCCTCAGCAGGGCTCTGCAGGTTCAGCCCACGCTGCAGAGCAGCTGCAGCACTGCCATCACCTGCTGCAGTCATCCCCTGCAGCCATCCCCTGCTGCAGCCCTCCCCTGCAGCCATCACCTGCTGCAGCCATCACCTGCTGCAGCCATCACCTGCTGCAGCCATCACCTGCTGCAGCCATCACCTGCTGCAGCCATCACCTGCAGCCCCCCCCTGCAGCTCTCCCCTGCAGCCATCCCCTGCTGCAGCCATCACCTGCAGCCATCACCTGCTGCAGCCATCCCCTGCTGCAGCCCCCCCCTGCAGCCCTCCCCTGCAGCAGTTCCTGCGCTGGACACGCTGCAGTCCCAGCTCTGACTCCCATGCTGTGCTCCAGTTCAGCTCTGCACCCCTCTCCTGTTCTCCCAGCACGGGATTTGTTCTGTGCCTCCCTTCCCAGCTCCGAGGTGTTGGGGCTGATCCACTCCAGCATTTCCCCTTCAGCTCTCCCACCCTGGCCTGCCCAGCTTCAGTCTGTCCTGAATCCCTGGGGGTAACCAGAGTTCTCCTCTTGCTGTATCTCATTTCCTTGTTATCCCTGCCCTGAAACAGTGTGGCCTTTCTCCAGCTGTACCATGCCAGCGAATACCTGTGGTGATTATTCCAAATTACCAACTCGTGCCTGCTTGAAGGAGCCAGCACCCTGCCGTGCTCCTCTCTGCTTCTTTGCTTACTGTTATAGATACATTTTATATTGTTGGCTTTTCACAAATGTTAAAATGAATGTTATGTGTATAAGAATGAGGAAGTTTGTTGTATTAATAGAGTTTTCTTTATTTCTGTTATTGATGAAATTTAGAAATAGTGGTATAATACATGTATGTTAGGCTATGGCATGGTATTAAAATAAAAACTGCTTTTGTGTGTATAACCCAAAGACTGAGAAAAAAAAATAGCTGGAGAACTCCTGCATTTGTAAACTCTCTTATCCAGATGAGGACAGCAGTGACCAGAACTCTGGGGGAGGAATTTATTGCATTTCTGGTATCAGGGAATGTAAATCTCGATGGCTCCAAGAAGATTGATCCATTGGGAAGGGGGCAAGAGAAAACTGAACAGAAGAACCCCAAAGATCCTAAGCAGAATGTCTGAATATGTGTGAGAATTTATGGATATGTAGCAGGGTTCTGTTTTTAAGGGACAATCCTTTGTCAGTGAGGTGAATGCAGAGACACCCGGCCCTATCTGTATTCTTTATTTTTTTCTCCTAATTGTCTTTTTTATTAAACTTTTAAATTCTATAAAAATTATGTGAAGCTTGTTTTTCACGTAGGGCTGAAATCTGTCAGCACCCCAAAGATCTCCACTTGCAGGAGACTCCTTAATAACACAAACCTCCCCTGCACATCCCCGATCTGAGGAAGGTGTCTCATTTCTGCTCTGCAAATATTGGTTTAAAATAGCTCCGTGAGCAATTGCCAGAGATTATCTTGGGTACAGCAGCACTGAGTCACCCAGCCACGAGCAAAACCTCGTCCCCCCTCAGCCCAGGTGGGGAGGAGGATGAGGACCCTGGCTGGGTGATGGCAACGCTCTGGGTTTAGCAGGCTGAGAGAAAGAGGCAGAAATAGAAAAAGTTCCCTTGTTTGGGTGTGTAAATGAGAACTGGGCTGCTGAAAAGCTGGGGCTGCTCGCTGCATTCTCCCCCTGATAACAGTTTTCCTGCGTTGTCTGTTTAGATTGCAAATTTTCCTGGATTTTCCATTTGGATTGTGAGTTCTGTGGCTGAGGTTCTGCTCTTTACCATGGGCCATGGTTTGAGTTCCCTGACTCTGGCTGTAATAAACACATCTGGAGGTGTTCTGGATGCACATCCAAACGTTACCAAGATGCAGCACTGAACTGAGTCGTGACCAGAAACAGGGATCAAAAATACCCAAAAATAACCTAACAACGTTAAAGTTTTGATTAAGCCTTGCCCTGAGCTTCCCAGAGGTGTCACCCAGGCTGTGCCTGGCCCTGAGCTGTGTCCCCACCCCAGCTGAGTCCCTCTGTGCCAACACTCAGAGCTGCAGTTCCACACCCTGACCTCCAGCTGATCTCAGGGACGCTTTCACCCCATCCAAAACAAATCCCTCTCCTTTGCAGGAATGCATTAAACTATCAGATCTTTCTCATTATGGGTTTCTCATCGGGGTTTTAGCTCCAAATGAGCTCTGAGGCCACGCAAATCTCTGCTGGAGCTGCAGCTCCTTCCCTGCCCGAGATGAAAAGCTGCAGAGCGAGGACAGGCCTGGCTTGGGGCAGCTCAGCAGCAGCAGGCAGGGATTGCTGGGGCTGGGATGGAAAACTCAGCTCTGCTAAACCCAGCTGGGCTCAGGCTGTGCAGCAGGGCTGCTGTGCTGAAAACACAGCCACTGCAACACGTTTAATGCTCACCTTCTCCTCTTCCTCCCCACAGTCACCCCTGGGGAGCTCCTCAGGCATTTCTGGCAGGCTGAACTCCCACTGAGGAATCACCAGGATGTTCCGCCAAAGGAGACGTGAATCTTCTCTGGGCAGCTCCTGGCAAACCCGTGATTCTGGGAGGATTTAAAAGGTAACAAGTCCCACATTAGCTGTTTAGATTGATTTGGGGTCCACTTAAATTCCCTGCTCTGGCATCAGCTTTATTCCCCAAAACAAGAGCTATTCTGTATTTGTGGGGGGGGGTTTCCATTCTGGAGAAGCAGCGAGGGGAAGGTGCTGGAGGGAGCTCGGTGTGGTGTGAAGCCATCAGAATAAAGGTGTAAAGGAAGGAATTGAAGCCAGCTTGTTAACAACTTGAGCAAAAATCGCTCTGTTTGAGGAACCTGGTACCTCTGAGCTGTTTCCTCCCCTCCTGGGGCTCTGATCTCTGTATTTTAAAGACAGTTTTCCTTAAAACTGAAATCAGAAATGAAAGCAAGTGCAATGGAGGGTTTTCCCCTCTGGAGCCAGCTGAAAAGATTGATGAAATGACAGCTCCTTTAGCAAAACAGCAACTCCACCTGTCAGGAGCCAGCAGCCCTGCACAGGGCACAGCAGCCACGCTGAGGTGTGCCAAACACTCCCAACTGCTTTGTCAGGGACAAATGGGGCTTGTCACAGTCTGCAAACAGTTTTAGGGAGAACATTAATGATGTTAATGATCTCTGGTCCCAGCAGGGGGGAGAAGCTGGAGTCTCCTTCCAGGAAAGCACAGAGAGACTTGCAGTTGTTCTGCTGTTGAGGCTGCAGGGGATTGGAAAAATATCCCATGTAGGGAATGGGTTTGGAAATGAGGAGCCCTCGGTGGCCACTGAGCCCTGGGTCACTGAAAGGTGTCAACATGTGCAGAGCTGACTCTGTTGCTCTCAGCCCCCAAATCCTCCCCAGCTCCTTCCTGAGCAAACACAGATGGGAGAGGGGCCCTGGCACCGCTCTGCATTCCAGGCTGCTGTGGGGAATTTGGGGCTCTGCACCTGTCCAGGTGTGGGCTTGGGTTTCCAGAGCTTTCCAGGCTCTTGGCTGCGAGTCCCTGAGTGTGACAGCAAGGGACAAGGCAGGGAGCTGGTGTGAGCTCCATGGACTTCAGACAGTCCCTGTGTGCAGGTTTTGCCAAGTTCTTTGGAGGAAATGCGTGGTTTTCCCTGATTTGAATAATTATCAAAGAAAAAGCATTGTTGTAATGGAGTTCTGGCAGCTTAGTCACAGTGAGGGAGGGCAGTCAAGGTATTTTATTTGTTTTGAGCTTTGATGACAAACTGTGTTTGGGCTGTCCCTAAGTGGAGGGATGTCCCTGGAGGGTTTGGAATGAACACTCCCAGTGTTCCTGAGATTCCTGCAGGAGCACCCCAAGCCCTTTCCAAAGGAAATGTGTTTTTATACATCGCTGCCTCTGAAATCTCCAGCACATCCCTGTGATGTGCCCAGGGCCAAACCCTCCCTGTGAGGGTCTGTGCTGGTCACAGGGGACTTTGAGGATTAAATGAAGTTTCATTATTAAACTGGATTGAAATGAAGACAGAAAAACAAGGCCAAGGGATCTGTGTGTTCCTCAGGAGCAAAGCAGGAAGGAGCCCAAGTGATCCCATTTCAAAGCCAGGCTCCATCCCCACCCATCCCACCCAAGGAACTGCTCCTGCTTGGGGACAAGAAAAGTTCTACAGCTCCACACTGAGAAAAAAATGACAAGTGCCCTTCCCAAAGGAGCCAGAATCCATCTCTGCCCATGACAGCAGTTAACAAAATGGATGGATGAGATCTGCCTGGGCTTTTATCTCAACTTAAATTTGTTTTTCATTCTCCAGGCTCCACTGCAGGAGAGCAATATTGAAATGTGCAGGATCCATGAGACACAAATTTTATTACCCCTTCTCTGCTACTCCCACTGTAGAGAGAGAAGTTTATGAGTGAAAAACATCCCAGGCTATTTAGCCACCTCCAATATTTGCAGTCCAGACTGGAAGGAGTAATTGATTTTCTAATAATAGAGAGAATTCTTGGCTGGAGGCTCAGTGTTGTGTTGTAGAACTCCTTAAAAACCACATTCCCATTCCTGCATCTCCCAGGCCCCTGTGCCTGGGGCAGTGCATTTGTGGGGCTTTATCTTCCCAAACACAAACAATTCCTGTCCTTCAGAGGGGTTCCCTGTCCTGGGCAGAGCTGGCAGCTGGCAGAAGGAGCCCTCTGCCTTTTGCTGGCCGATTTCTGTGCCTGGCCACGGCCTGCAAAGGTGTTTTTATTGGGAATCATTGGTATTTCTGCAGGAAAAGCATGGGTGGCAGGTGTGAGAGGAGCCAGCCCAGCACAGCCCCACAGTGTTCAAACAGATTTGGGAAGGGCTTCATCTGAATTTCAAAGGGCTCTGCCTCCAGTCTGCCGTGAACTGCATCAGAAATGCAGGTGGGGTCAGCAATGTTTACAGTTTTTTCTATGTTTATATTGAATTTGTGCACGTTCCCTGTCAGTTTGGAGGCTGGGGATGCCCAGCACTGTTCATTTCACTGAGCAGAGTTATCACACTGAGCCTCTGAGCGATCAAAGGGGGAAAACAGGCCCTAATAACGTCCTGTGGTTATTTGGAGTTTCTAATTACAAAACATAGTCTGGACAGTTTGATTCAGGGTTTGCTCCTGAGAGGGTGGTCTGGCTCAGGATGGGAATTTCTGGTTTCTGACCTTGCAGATAACGAGGTCTGGGGCTGTCCCTGTGCTCAGCAGTGCCTGGGATGCCAGAGAAGGGAACATTGTCCTTGCAGGGGCGTCCAGAGGAGCTGCAGCCGCTTTCAGCAGCCTGGAGGAACCTCCCTGGAGCTCCAGGGTGTCCATCCACGTGTCCTGTCCTTGCCACAATCCCGAGGGATGCCGCAGCATTCCTGCTGTGGGATTGGTGCTGAGCTGCTCTCTGTTCCCTGGTCAGTCCCAGCCTGAGCTCGGTGGCAGCTCCGTGCAGCTCTGCCACTGCTCCCTCTGCACTTCCCCTGCAAAGAGACTGGGAAGGGACCGTTCTCAGTCTTAACTTTCCTATTCCCAGCCAGATCCCTGCCTTCTGCAGCATGCAATGAATTCCACCACGTCACAACCGAATTCCACCGCGTCACAATTGAATTTCCACTATGTCACAATTGAATTCCACCACGTCACAACCGAATTCCACCACGTCACAATTGAATTCCACCACGTCACAATTGAATTTCACCATGTCACAATTGAATTTCCACTATGTCACAACTGAATTTCACCACATCACAACTGAATTCCACATCATAAATTAATTCCACCACATCACAATTGAATTCCACCATATCACAATTGAATTCCACATCATAAATTAATTTCACCACAAGGCAAATTAATTTCACCACGTCACAATTGAATTTCACCACGTCACAACTGAATTTCACCACGTCACAACCGAATTCCACATCATAAATGAATTTCACCACAAGGCAAATTAATTTCACTACATCACAATTGAATTTCACCACATCACAATTGAATTTCACCACATCACAATTGAATTTCACCACATCACAATTGAATTTCACCACATCACAATTGAATTTCACCACATCACAACTGAATTTCACCACATCCCAAATCAGTTTTGCCACATCACAAGCGCATGTGGCAGAGGATCTATAAAAATCACACCTGCTCTTTCCTGAAAGGTCTCCCTGCACATCACCAATATTGCAAATTGAGCTTCTGGAAGGGAAAGCACGTGGCAATTTTAGTTCTTTTTTTTTGTCTGCCTTATGGGAAAAGTGTGGGGAGCGCCTGGATGGGAGCAGGAAGGTGTGAGCAGGAACGTGAAGGGAAATCAGGAGGAAGGAGTTGTCTGGCAGCCCCAAGGGCTCCGTGGCCAGTGAAAACCCCCTCAGCTCTGACAGGTCCCAGAGTGGAGCTGAGAATCCTCCAACAAAACAAAACAGATGAAAAAGCAGAGTGAGAATGACAAAACATTTTCTCTGTACTTTCTGTGCTCCTTTCCCTGAGCCTGATTTCCAAAGAGCTCTGTTGACATAAGTGCAGCAGCTGGAGATGAGAGGGTTTTAAATCAACCTTCAGAGATGTACAGTTTATGCTGGTAAAATAATTATTCTTCAAAGATTCCTGAAAAATAGTGTTTAAGGTGTTTAATGATTAAAAACCTGATGTCCTTGAGTGTAAGTCAGATGAAAGAACTGCCAGGGACCTTAATGCAGTGCAATGATAAACATAAAGGCAGCAATAATGATCAGCCCGAGGTGATTACACTCTCTAATTAGAGCACATGTATCATTTAGGCCTGTTAATCTCTGCTTGTCTGAGGCACTTTGGGCACCCTCTCCTGTATCCACGGAAGGTTTTTTGATGGTGGCACGGAGCAGGAGGAACCATTCCCTGTGTTTGGAGGCTCTCAGCTCTCAGGTTCCCTCTGGAGTCACCTGAGGGGGCTCAGCCCAGCTCCCCCAGGGTTCTGCTCCTGGATATTTGCACCTGGAGATGGAGGAGAGCTGAGCTCAGGAGTGTCCCAAACCTGCCCTGAACATCCTGAGTGCACAAAATCCCTCAGGATGGAGCTGAGTGAGCTCAGGAGTGCCCCAAACCTGCCCTGAACATCCTGAGTGCACAAAATCCCTCAGGATGGAGCTGAGTGAGCTCAGGAGTGTCCCAAACCTGCCCTGAACACTCTGGGTGCACAAAATCCCTCAGGATGGAGCTGAGTGAGCTCAGGAGTGCCCCAAACCTGCCCTGAACACTCTGGGTGCACAAAATCCCTCAGGATGGAGCTGAGTGAGCTCAGGAGTGCCCCAAACCTGCCCTGAACATCCTGAGTGCACAAAATCCCTCAGGATGGAGCTGAGTGAGCTCAGGAGTGCCCCAAAACCTGCCCTGAACATCCTGAGTGCACAAAATCCCTCAGGATGGAGCTGAGTGAGCTCAGGAGTGCCCCAAACCTGCCCTGAACACTCTGAGTGCACAAAATCCCCCAGAGCTCAGATCTCACCTGCAGGAGATGGTGTTAAACACTAAGAGCGGATGGCTGAGCAGCCCCCTTCCCTCTGCAGCTCCTCCTCTCCCAGGAGGGCTCTCCTGGGGAAGGATTTACCCCATTCCAGCTGCAGGCTGAGCCAGAGTTCTTTGCTAGAGCCCAAAGGGAGGAAGATCCTTGCTGGAGCCTTGCTGAGATGAATTCCCCAGCAGGGTTCTGTGCTGGCAGAGCAGGGCCCCAGCCGGGTGGGGAATTCACCCCAGAGTGCAGAACTGCTCCTCTGGCACAGGCTCCTTTCTCCCAGCAGTGGCTCTGCTCTCTCATCAGGCACGAGAGGCTCCATGAGGGGCACCAGCCCTCCCAAAGCAGCGGGACCCAGACAATCAGACGGGCTGCAGGAGGTGCCTGAGAGAATTCTTCATTAATTTCGAGTGTCCCTCAGTAATGAAAGCCGTGGGTGAGAGGTTTTGGGGACCAGCAGCAGGCCGGGCTTGGGGCTGGTGGGAGGTGTCTGGAATTCAGGGCATGGGGAGGCAGAATCGGAGCCAGGCCTAAGAGGAACGGATGCTCAAAGCAAATACCTGAGAATGCTGTCAATCTCCCTTGCTGAGATTTTTTTTATTTTTTCCCCTCCAATTATTGCAAACCTTGAAGTATCTTTATTACTTTTATGGAAATTTGCCACCCTGGGCCTTAGCAGAGCTCCACAGGTGATGTCAGAAGTCCCAATATCCCTGTGGGTCCTGCCAGACAAAGGATGTGGAGGAGATAAATTCTAATACCTTCCAAAAGGGGCCTTAAAAACTCCCAGCAGTATCTGCAGCAGCTTTTGGGATGTCCCTGCTGGTAGTTCTGCCCCAAAAATCTGCTCTGGCCTGAGCAGAGGAGGCACTGCAGGAGACAGGAGTGATTACCATCCTCATTAGGAGGAAATGAGAAATGATCTCCCTAATAAAACACACATTAAATAAACAAAGGGAATTCTTATGCAGCCTATTCTCCTCGTGGCCATGTCTGACTCCACGTCACATGGAAGGGGGTGTTTGTGCTTTCCAATTAAGCAGAATAATGGCCTTTCTGGGGAGATGGGGGTGGATTATTTTAGTCCTGCTGCAGGTGGCATTGAGATGAGAGGCCTTGGCTATCACGCTGTCAATTTGTTTAATGATTATTAGAGGAGCAGGTGATTTCTATTAAAAGGAAGTGACAGACTGTCCATTAGATATAGATGCATGTTTATTAAATTGGGAGCCTGGAGCAGGCAGCATGGCTCATTTGCTTCCAAATTCCAGCCCAATCTGTTTTATTCTGCACCTGGAAGGTTCAGAGCCCAGGAGGAGTGGGGGCTGTTTGCCAAGCAGGGCTCAGGGGCTGTGGTGTTTGTGCAAAGTGTTCACTCCCATCCCCGATGGAGGCTGCAGGGGAAGGGGCTGGGGATGTGCAGGCTGGAAAATGTGGCTCAGTTCCTTCTCTTCTCACCTAGACAGGCCTGGAAACGGGGGGAACAGAAGGGTTTGATCTGTGAGCACACAGCTTTGTCTCTGCTGTCTGTGTGTCCCCACACCATGGATGGATGGGAGGTGCCCTCCAGACCATCCATCCCAGAGCCAGCATCTCCCACCTCTCCAGACTGAGCAATTCCAGAGGAATCCACCCAAAGCAGGCGTTTATTCGGAGTCCCCGCTGACTGTTGGGTTATGCTCTTGTTATCAATGAAATAGAGCCAAATTTATCAATAATAATTTTATTGAAAAATGTGTAAAATTTAGTTATGGAAACAACCACAATCACTGTCAGGTCGAGCCCGGGGATCGGCGCTGGGTGAACTCTGGATCAGTCTCTGTCACACTGATTCCCCCAAGATCACAAACTGTCCTTTGGAGGAGAGAGCTTTTATACAGATTCCACAGCCTGAGCCTGCACAGTTCTTTTTCTCAGGGTTTGCTGCATATTCATATTTACTGTAGCTTTGTTAGCTAGATTTTGAGAAGGGAGGAAAGGTTTGAGTGGCTTTATGGGAACTGAGTGTTGAAATTCGTGGTCTGGAGAATCAGAGCAGTTCTGTATCAGGAGTAAATCAGTGAGTCCTTAATACCCTGATCTTCCTTGGGTGGGCTTTGTTCTCCTTGGTGCCATTCTGTTCTTTTGCAAATTACCCCTCTCCTCCAGCTCCTGCCTGTCCTGTTGCAACTCCCTGCTATGCCTGTGCTTGATACTCGTAACCAGTTTTTATTTCTTCTCACTGTTTATATACATATACAATAAAACACGAATTATACAACCATATATTACACTCTGAAGCAGCAGAATTTACCTTCCTCTTTCCTCCTTTATCACCCAGGCTAAAGTGAGTGTGGATGTTCTCATTGCCCAGGGAGGAGTTTAATCCTTTCAGGAAACATCTCCCCAATTCCATGCCTCTCTTATCCTCCTTTCCCACTCAAATTGGTGCACTTTAAAATCAAATCCCCTCTTGCACAGATCTGGTGTCATGAGCTCCCCACTCCATCCAGCCCCATCACCCAGCTCTTCTCTGGGATAGTGGTTCTGGTGTCTGCAGATCCAAGAGGAGGCTGGAAAACTGGAAGAGTTCATAAAAGAGCCCTAAAATTCAGAGCCTGGGCAACATCTCCAGTGAAAGTGAGTCTGAGCCATTTGGGCCATGGAAGAGGGAACAGAGAGGAGACTCCATCACAATGTGCAGGCACAAACACAGGGCAGAGGAGTTCCTCTAATGGATGGCTCCTGTGGCCAGCAGAGAAATCCACGGTGAAATGTGGCTGTGAGGTCAGGATTCAGCCTTGGCTTGGAGCTGGAGCCCGCACAGGAGCTGGAGGAAGCACATCTGTTTCCAGGCACGGATAATTAACTGTCGGGAGAAGGAACCATCAAAGTAACAAATTAGGAAAATCCTGAACATGAGCCTAATTGAGGAGCTCTGCAGTGCTCTGGTGAGAGGCGTTGTTTCATTCCACTGGGGAGAGGCTGAGCTGGTGCTGTGGCACTGAGGGTTCCTGGTGGCAGAGGGGCTGCAGGAGGGGAGCAGCTCTGCCCTGTGCCAGGGATTTATGGAATCAGCTTCCCGGGGTCCTGCTGAACTCCTTCACTCCTCTCATTCACTTTCCCTGCCTGTAAATATGAGCGGGGCCGAGCTCTGCCCCCTCAGGACACAGCTGTGGATGTCCGTGGATGTCCCCACAAAGCTCTCGGGACACAGCAACGCTGGCTCTGCCCAGGAATGGGCAGCACGTGTGGCCTCAGGGTGGGTTTCAGCTCCAGCCCCGATCCCAAAGGAGTGTGGCAGTGCAGACTGAACCAGAACTCAGTCAAATGAAGGGAAAGCGAAGTGCAGTCCTTGTTGCACTCTGCCATTCCTGCTGCAGGGGCCTGTCCAGGGACACAGCGTCTGCGCTCTGCTGCTGAGGGGCTGGATTTGGGAATGGCCCATTCCTGCTCTGGGCACCTCTGGAAGCACAGGGAGCTGATTCCCTACAGTCCTGGCAAGGAATGGGAAGGGGCAAAGGTTTCCTTCTCCAGTCTGACCCTTCCTGCCCTGCAGAGCGAGGGGCTCCGGTGTCACCCCGGCAGAGCCACCCTGCTCTTCTCCCCCCTTCTCCCCTTGGGGACTGCCTTGGAGCTCTCGCTGTCTTTGCCTTGAGCATCCTGGAGTCTCAGATGAGCTAATTGCAATTTTGGCGTCCTTATCTTCATGAAAATGCAAATAACGCCTCCTCTTGTCAGCTCCCGTGCGCCCCATTCCAAACCCCGCTGGTTCCAGTCACTCCCGGTCCCCTCTGCTGCTCAGCGAGGGGGGAAGGAGAGGGCAGACATGGAATATTGCTGCGTTTAACATCTGCAATAACACATCCTGTGCCTCCCTGCCAGCCATTTGCTGGGCTATTATTCCACCATTCTTCTGTTTGTTCTGTTTTTTCTTCTGGGCACATGTTTTTTCCCATTTCGGGTGAAATCGCTGCTGCCATCCTCAGCTGTCCTGATTGCCTGAAGCAGCAGCTGATTGCATTATTCATCTGCAGTGCTCACAAAAGGCGTCAGAGCTCTCCAGCAGACCCCGAGCTTTTGATGATGTTTTGCGTCTGTGGGAAGGGGAGGGGGGTGCTGGGTGAGCTGGTGGCATCTGGTGGCATCTGGTGGCATCTGGTGGCCCTGCTGTGGCTGTGTCCGGGGAGCTGGGACAGAGCAGCGCCCGGGACAGCCTGGGCTGGGCTCTGCCCATCCTGCAGCGATGCTCAGCTCCTTCCATCCCGGGAGCAGAGGAGCCGAACCGCGGGGAAACGCTGCCACCTGCGGGCACCCGGCACAGCAATCCCGGGAATTGGGGATTCCTCGCACAGCTCAGCACGGCCGGATCCCCGGGCTCGGGAGGTTTATTAACCCAGGATCAGCGGGAGGGGAAGGCAGCGGAGTGGAGGCAGCAGGGAAAGGTCGGGCTGTGCCTCACCTCTGGGCGGTCACAGACACAAAAAGGGCCCCGAGTTGTTTTCCTGTGGCTTAGAACAGCTTTTCCCCATGCTCCAAACACTCTGGACAAGGGTGGGGTGAGCTCTGCAGGAAGCAAATCCACCCCCAGGAGATCTGGGAGCTTTGAGCTGCCTCCCACTCTGTGCTTGGGGAATTTTGGGGGGCGTTTGTAGCTCCAGGGGTGTCACCAGGACGGTTCCTGCCGCAGATCCAGGTCACTTCTGCACCTGCTGCCGCTGGAATTGGCAGGGCTGGAGGTCCCTTGTGTCCCTCGGTGTCACCTCCAGCAGCTCCACCCCTGCCTGGGATGACGTGCCAGCTCACCTGGGTGGAAAACACGGGAACCACACAGCTCCCTGTGCCAAAACCCTGCCAAATCCACCTGAGTCTGCTGCTGGGCACAGGTGCAGCTCTTCCTCCAGCCCTGCTCTTCCTCCAGCCCTGCTCTTCTTCCAGCCCAGCTCTTCTTCCTCCAGCCCTGCTCTTCTTCCTCCAGCCCTGCTCTTCTTCCTCCAGCCCTGCTCTTCTTCCTCCAGCCCTGCTCTTCTTCCTCCAGCCCAGCTCTTCTTCCTCCAGCCCTGCTCTTCTTCCTCCAGCCCTGCTCTTCTTCCTCCAGCCCAGCTCTTCCTCCTCCAGCCCAGCCCTTGGCAAACAGCTTGAGGGGAATAAAGCAAGGAGGCTGAGCAGGAAAGCGCACTGCTGCCTCTCCCAGTCCGTGCCTGAACACACACGTTTTGTAGAATGTTCTCGGGCTAAAAAGATATTAATAAGTAAACCCCTCTGATTGATTTAATATGCCAGAGCTTTGTTCTCAGTTCTTTGCTTGTACTGGTGCATAACACTGGAAAAATAAAATGGAATCATAAAATGAAATAAATAAAATATAAAAGCCGTGCAGCAGAGTGAAGTGAATTCAATCATCAGAGGAGCAGAATTATACATCAAGAGCAATCCAATATTGTGTTTAATCCCAAGGCATTATAAATCTGACAAACATCTAGGAGTATCTGCAGGAAGAAAGTGGAGTTTTTCAGGAACAAACAGGCAGTTAATCCTATTTACACAGATTTCTTTCCACGAGCAGCATTCCACCTTTGGGTAGAGGCTCACCTGGGGAACTCCTGGTTGTGTTTCTGATTTCCAGCACCCCTTCCTCACCTGTTTTTCTGTCAGAGCTCAGCAGAAGCTGTGGAATCCCTTCAGGCCGTGTCAGACATCGCTGCTGGAGCAGCAGGGCCGGTGGGACTCATTCCCACAGCTTTTTCCTGCTGGGTTTCCCCGCTCACATCCCTCTCAGAGCTGCACTTGGGGCTCTCCCTGAGCCTGAGCCAGGCCAGGCTGGAACAGAGAGAAGCTGGCAGGTGTGGATGGGAATGCTCCGAGCTCCAGCTGCTCCCAGGGCAGCTCCAGGGCCAGGCTGAGAGGGATTCTGTGAGGAACAGCCCTGGCAAGAGTCTCCTCAGCACAGAACCATCCTGGGCCATGGGAGAGGCTGAAACCCCTCCTGGGGAAGGCAGCAGAGAGTCACAAATCCAGGAATCCAAACCATCCCTGGGAATCTGCAGGCTGATAAAGAGCACCGTGGTTTCTGTGGCTCAAATGCTGCGTTTACAGCGAACAGCCCTTGACTCCAGGCTGGACACCTCCTCCAGGGCAGGCTCCATCCCCAGGATCGGTGTCAGGATAGCAGGAATGGCTTGTACTGCTCACAGAAAAACCTTACAGAAGCCCTGGGATGAAAAACATTTAGCATAAATTGAATAGGAAAATAATGCTGGAGTTGGAGAGAAAGTTGAAGTTCAGCAGTTTCATTTGAAAAGAGAATGGAGCATCAAGCCCTGGGAAGTGTCATTTCCTGACTCTTGTGGAGTAACAGTGAGCTGTAAAATTAGAGTTGCATGGATGGCTGTGGAATGATGCTCATGAAAAATTAATGACAATAGCAGGAGACAGGAAAAACCCAGAAAACATTTCCACGACTGTTAAATTTTATAAAAGCTTGTTTTCATTAAAATCTAAGCTGTGTACTCTACCTGAGCTGCCAAAATCCCTGCAGCTCCTTTCGAGCAGCAGTGCTGATGGCAGAGAGCTTCTCTGCGAGCAGAGAGCTGCAGGGGAGGCAATGAGGGGAGAGGGATGGGTTTTGTTACCCCCTCTGTTTGTGGGAGCAGCTCCCTTCCCAGTCTGGAGCTGTTCAGGTGCTGCTGGCTCTGCACTGGGCCCTGAGGATCTGAGCTGAGCTGATTTGGGGATCCCAACCCTGGAAAGGTCCCTGGGAAAGGATCCCTGAGCTGCCTCTGCTCGGGTTGTGTTGGGATTGACACTTCAGGCAGCTCCAGGTACCTGTGCAGCCCAAGGGATCCCTCGTGGCACCTGAGAGCACTGGGGTGAGGCAGGACTCACTTTGCAGACATTTTTTAAGCACTGAAGCTGAGAAAATATAAAGGAGAGCCAAGCTCTGATCATCTGGGTGGGAAAGGGGAATATTCTGAGATGCAGCTTTCCTGGAAATTGTGTTTCCATAACTGGAGCAGCCTCAGTCATCTTTGGAGTGTGCATCACACCTCGTTCATGTCCAGAAGAGACTTCGTGCCTCGAAAAACCGAAAACTCAGTGAAATATTCCAATGGAAGGAATGGACTTGGATTAAAGATAAACCACAAAGCAACCCAACACTACCAACAAACAAGCCAGCCTGAATTTGGAGTGGTTTCTGATTGAATTTCCTGCGTTCCAGCACTTTGTAAATAGAAATTGTGTGGCTGGAGCTGCGTTGCTGGGCCGCTGTTGTGACTCCTGATGCTCTTACACAAGCTCAGAGCCACAGGCAGTGCCACGAAATCAGGATTCACTTCTTACAGGGATAAACCCTGATGTAACTTCTCCCTCCAGGGACACGATGGAATCTGGGAATTCTCTCATCCTGGCAGATGTTCACTCCCCACAGCCTCCTCCTGAGGACTCCCAGCACCACGAGGTGGGATGAGACACTCCAGTGCTCTCCTGCTCTGCCTGACTGATATTAACAGTGACACAGGGAGTGCTGCTGGCAGGGGAACATATTTGTCCTGTCACATTTTTTTCTGCCTGGAGAACTCAGAAAGCCAAGTGACTGCTCTCTCCTGTGATTTCATCAGCTGCTGGAAGGATTCAGACAGGTAGCAGCTGTGCAGCCCCGTACAAGATATGATGTTCCTAAATCTGCTGTAATTACCTTCCTCAGCATCCTGAGCAGCAGCAGCTGAGGAGTCTGACTCCTTCACCCCGGGGATCTGTCAGCTCTGATCATTCCCTGCATCCTGGACTGGGCACATTCAGCTGGGGACTCCCCTGGTGCTGCTGGATTTGGCATAATCAGCATCACCCCAAAACAGCCCCAAAATCCCAGTTCAAAAGTGGATTATCTTTATTTTCTGTTAGTAGGGTGTCTGCGGAAGTGAAGGTGTTGGTTTATGGATGGAATTTACAGGTGGAATTGGCAAAGCAAATAAGAATAATTTTGTGGCTTCCTTTGGCTCCTGGCTCCCGTGATTTGTGAATCCCAGATTTGAAGGATTCACGTGGATCCGTGAATCCCAGATTTGAAGGATTTGAACCTGTGTTTAAGGCAAGGCAGCAGGACCCCAAAAGTGGGCTGGAAATGTGTCCAACGGGCCCTTTCCAGGTCACACCCTGATTTTCCTCTCCTCAGCATCCTTTTCGGCTCATTTCTGTCTTTGCTTGGGTCTCAGGGGGTAATTCACACCCAAACAGGGACAAGCAGAAATCCTGTCCCCCCCTGCAAGGAAAGATCCAGGTTCATCCTCCTTTTCCCTCTTTCCTCATCACCACACGGGATAGATAAACTGAATATTGGCTTGACAGTGCACAGGTTGCCCAGGTATTTCCAGGTTGACCCCAGAGGATTTGACCGAGGGGATTCTGAGGCTGCCTGAGCAGTGCCAGGTTTGTGCCGTGCAGCAGAAAGGCTTTTGCTATCCTCTAGTGGCTGTGGGAGGCTCCACAGGCAGCTCCTGCTCAGAGCAGCTGGGCACGGAGCCCTCTCTTCAGACAGACACGTTCATTCACTCACAGAGTTTATCTGGATAAATTAAACAGACACCAGGTGAAATCCCTGAAGGTGCAGGGGGGTGGAAAAAGATGATCTTGGAGGTCTCCTCCAGCCCAAAAGCATTCCATGGTTCTCTGGTGAAATAAATCCAGAGTTAGTTGTGTATAAAATTGAGCTGCCTTTTAGAGTTTTTGTTTCTTGGACTTGTTCTGCTTCATTCAAACCCGAATATTTCACAGGCAGGGCCGGTCTGGCAGAGCTGCTGCTGGAGCTGTCTCCCTTTGCTGGGGGTGACCCAGGGATATTTATTTTCACTGGGAAAGGAAACACCTCCATTCTTTTTGCCCACAGGAGTTTGCAGAGGCTCCTAAATGCTCTGAAGCTCTGTCATAAAGGGATCATTTGTCAGTGCTGGCAGCAGAGCTTTTGCTCTCTGGTCCTGAGCCAGAGAACTCTTTGCATGGATGAAACACCAGACACCCTAATGGGGAAGCTGGAACTGGTTCAGCAAGGGGGATAAATGAAGTGCCATAGATCTCTAAAAAGCTGGAGAATTCACCCAGAAAATGCAGGCTGTAGAGTGCAATTATTCCTTTCCCCACTCCTAGGGAGGAAATGGCTGATTTCACCAGCTGGGGAATAGGAGCTCTGGGCCCAGAGGGGAAAACGCTGTGGAAAACACCTGGGGTGTTCTCCCAGAGCTGGGAATGAACTCTGGGCTGGAAGGGGTGGCTGGGGTTGCTCAGAGCTAAAGGAAAACCAGCTCCAGCTCCATCAATCTTCCCTGAGCCCAGGGAAGTGTCTGCTGGAGATGGAACCAGGGAGGGAGGGAGCAGGAGGGCAGAGGCAGAAACCTCATTTCTGCTTCCCTTTTCCCTCAGCTGGCACTGAGGAGCTGCCTCTGCCCCAAGGAGACCTCCAGAGGCTGCTACAGTACCTGTGGTAATAATTAGAGTCAGTACCTGTGGTAATAATTAGAGTCAGTACCTGTGGTAATAATTAGAGTCAATATCTGGAGTAATCTTGGAGTTACTGATGCTTTGTTCGTCCTCTGAGCCGTAAATCTGCACAAGGAGTGCAGGTGTGGAAGGGAAATGTTCACTCCCTGCTCGTCTTCCCGTGCGTGTGGAAATGCCCAAAGTTCACCAAAACCAGGCTGGGATTTGGACTGAGCTGGTTCCTGGAGCAATCTCTGCAGGGGGAGTTTGGTGAATGCTGCAGGGGATCCAGCAGGATCCTGGTGCTCATCAGAAGGGAGAACCATTGGAAAATAGGATTTCCCCACCTTGTGTCACCTGGCGTGTTCAGCTTTCGAGCAGATACCTCAGACCTTGTATTTTTAGTGTGAATATTCAGGAATTCCATTGGTCCTATGGAGAAATGGCCCATCCAGGCTGAGTAAAACTCCTCGGGTTTATTACATTCATGATTTTATTGCAGTAAAAGCATTCAAAAATAACGTGATGGGAGTGAAAGCACATCTCTCCTATGGTATTTACAATTTAGAAAATTAATTAAAAAAAAAAAAGCTGCCAAATCCTCAGGAGCCCCAGAGCTAAATAAACTGTAGAATCTCAAAAACTTCCTCAGATAAAATTTTAAAGTCTGTTTCCCATTAGAAACAACCAAACAAACGTGCACAAATATAAACAGGAAAAAAAAACCCCAAACCAACCCTACACAAAAAAATCCCAGATCGCTGAATGAATCTGTTAATTATATTTTTATTACCTATTTCTCTCAGAGGACAGGCTGGGATACACAGCCCTGTAGTTCCGTGCTAAAACAGGGAATTTTCTGATGATGCATTTCATCTTTTTGATTATGATTACGCTTGAAATGCTCTGAAATTTTGCTTTTCTCTGGGAGTCCGAGCCCGGCAGAGAAGGGAAAGGCCAGGGAGGCGTTGGGCAGCAGATGGCAGCCGAGCCCCGTGGCTGAGCCTTCCCTGGGCTGCGAGAGCAGCGCTGGCACCTGCGGGGCTCCGAGCATCCCGGGCAGCTCTGCCCATCCATCCCAGCCCAAACTGCCGGCAGGATGGAGCTGAGCAGCTCTGTTCCTCCATCCCAGCCCAAACTGGGGGCAGAACGGGGCTGAGCAGCTCTGTTCCTCCATCCCAGCCCAAACTGCGGGCAGGATGGAGCTGAGCAGCTCTGCCCATCCATCCCAGCCCAAACTGCGGGCAGGATGGGGCTGAGCAGCTCTGTTCCTCCGTCCCAGCCCAAACTGGGGGCAGAACGGGGCTGAGCAGCTCTGCCCATCCATCCCAGCCCAAACTGCGGGCAGGATGGGGCTGAGCAGCTCTGTTCCTCCGTCCCAGCCCAAACTGGGGGCAGAACGGGGCTGAGCAGCTCTGCCCATCCATCCCAGCCCAAACTGCCGGCAGGATGGAGCTGAGCAGCTCTGTTCCTCCATCCCAGCCCAAACTGCGGGCAGGATGATGCTGAGCAGCTCTGTTCCTCCATCCCAGCCCAAACTGCCGGCAGGATGATGCTGAGCAGCTCTGTTCCTCCATCCCAGCCCAAACTGCGGGCAGGATGGAGCTGAGCAGCTCTGTTCCTCCGTCCCAGCCCAAACTGGGGGCAGAACGGGGCTGAGCAGCTCTGTTCCTCCATCCCAGCCCAAACTGCGGGCAGGATGGGGCTGAGCAGCTCTGTTCCTCCATCCCAGCCCAAACTGCCGGCAGGATGGGGCTGAGCAGCTCTGTTCCTCCATCCCAGCCCAAACTGCGGGCAGGATGGAGCTGAGCAGCTCTGTTCCTCCATCCCAGCCCAAACTGCCGGCAGGATGATGCTGAGCAGCTCTGTTCCTCCATCCCAGCCCAAACTGCCGGCAGGATGATGCTGAGCAGCTCTGTTCCTCCATCCCAGCCCAAACTGCGGGCAGGATGATGCTGAGCAGCTCTGTTCATCCATCCCAGCCCAAACTGCGGGCAGGATGATGCTGAGCAGCTCTGTTCATCCATCCCAGCCCAAACTGCGGGCAGGATGGGGCTGAGCAGCTCCCGGCTCCGGGCCAGCTCCACACGGTGCTCAGAGCCCCCGGTGCCATCCCTGGAGAGGCACAGCAGCCTCCTCTTCCTCCCCCTCCTCCTCCTGCTCCTCATCCCGATCCGATCCTGCACTCAGGACTGGCTCTGCAGCAGGATGTGCGCTCACCAAAAGCTCTTTGCCAACCTGCAGCTCTGCAGCTTCTGGGGGACAGGAGCTCTGCAGCTTCTGGGGGTCAGGAGCTCTGCAGGTTCTGGGGGTCAGGAGCTCTGCAGCTTCTGGGGGTCAGGAGCTCTGCAGCTTCTGGGGGTCAGGAGCTGCCCCAGGTGGGTCAGGAGCTCTGCCAGCTCTGAGCTTGCCACTGCCCTCCCCGTGGCTTGTGGATGGATCAGAGCTGAATTTGGAGTGTTTTGGCTCAATCCTGCATTCCCCACCTGTGGACAGACCCTGCCTGACTCCGGGGGAGTGGGGACAGCCGGCTGCTGACATGAGAGGACGCTGGCACGGGGTCTAAATCCTGAGCCAGGAGCCTCACGGACCGTGGCCTTTAGCCAAAGGAACTTTGTCAGTGGAGTGGGAATGGTGTGAGTGGTGTAAATGGGGCCTGGGAGTGCAGGAAACCAAGGCTGTGCTTTCCTTTGTCATCCAGACTCAATCTAAAGCTATTACTAGATTATTATTTTTTTTAGTAATTGCTTAAATTGAGAGGCAAGGCAGCCTCTCCAGGCAGGGTGTCCAGAGGGGGGTGTGTCACAGAGAGCTCTGCTGTTCTTACAAACCCTCCGAGGGTGCTGCTGAACACCCCCAAATCACTCCTGGTGCTCCACGGCTGGGATTAACAACCCATGGCCTTGAATTATGGCCCAGCAAGGACCAGATCAAGCATCAGAGGGAAGATGTTCCAGCTGCTAAATGGCTATTTGAGGATTTGGGAAAATTGAGCTCATTTTCTTCATCCTCTTCTTCAGATTGATCTGAGGGTTTTGGGCCACTTGGCCTTGCTGATTTCTGATTTCCCCATGGGAAACTGAGGAAGTTAAAAATGGTTTGAGAACAGTGTGGTAAAAAACTTCACATCACTGAGGATGGTGTGAGGGTGGTGCAGGGACAGAGGAGGAGGATGGCTCAGGGACAGAGGAAGAGGATGGTGCAGGGACAGAGGAGGAGGATGGCTCAGGGACAGAGGAGGAGGATGGCTCAGGGACAGAGGAGGAGGATGGCTCAGGGACAGAGGAGGAGGATGGCTCAGGGACAGAGGAGGAGGAAGGTGCAGGGACAGAGGAGGAGGAAGGTGCAGGGACAGAGGAGGAGGATGGCTCAGGGACAGAGGAGGAGGAAGGTGCAGGGACAGAGGAGGAGGATGGTGCAGGGACAGAGGAGGAGGAAGGTGCAGGGACAGAGGAGGAGGAAGGTGCAGGGACAGAGGAGGAGGATGGCTCAGGGACAGAGGAAGAGGATGGCTCAGGGACAGAGGAGGAGGATGGCTCAGGGACAGAGGAGGAGGAAGGTGCAGGGACAGAGGAGGAGGAAGGTGCAGGGACAGAGGAAGAGGAAGGTGCAGGGACAGAGGAGGAGGAAGGTGCAGGGACAGAGGAAGAGGAAGGTGCAGTGACAGAGGAAGAGGATGGCTCAGGGACAGAGGAGGAGGAAGGTGCAGGGACAGAGGAGGAGGAAGGTGCAGGGACAGAGGAAGAGGATGGCTCAGGGACAGAGGAAGAGGATGGCTCAGGGACAGAGGAAGAGGATGGCTCAGGGACAGAGGAAGAGGATGGCTCAGGGACAGAGGAGGAGGATGGCTCAGGGACAGAGGAAGAGGATGTCTCAGGGACAGAGGAGGAGGATGGCTCAGGGACAGAGGAGGAGGAAGGTGCAGGGACAGAGGAAGAGGATGGCTCAGGGACAGAGGAGGAGGATGGCTCAGGGACAGAGGAGGAGGATGGCTCAGGGACAGAGGAGGAGGATGGCTCAGGGTCAGCTCAGAACTGGGACAGGGAAATGCCACCCAGGGCTGCCGTCCTGCAGCTCCAGGGGTCAGCTGGAAATATCAGTAAACACACACACACACAAGCCACCAGATTGTGCTGACTTGTTAAATATAAACGAAAACATAATTAGATTTATAATGTGTCTCTCCTCGTGCCCAATCACATAATTTACCAAAGCAGGTGGGGGGAGAAGAACAAGCCCTCACAGCCTGCTGAAATATCATTATTAACATGCACATGAAAAGTCAATTATGCCAGAGGGAGGTATTTAAGTGAAGTGAGTTTCCATACTCCGGGATTACACCTTGGGGATTATGTATTTCTTATTTATTTATTTCTTTTCCCTCAGATCTCTGCTGCTGCTTAGCAGTGAGGAACAAAAAAGGTACTAGGAGATATTTTTAATTCCCCTGAAGAAATAGCCAAATATGCAGATGAATAATTGTTCCTTTCCCCATCAGTATTCTCCCCCATCACCACTCATAAAGACTCCGTGTTCTAGGCAGTCACACAGGTCTGTTTTGTGGTGTTTAGTTTGAAATGACACCAGGGACTGGTCTTCCAGCCCTTCCCTGGGGAGGACATTTGAAAGTGCTGTTATTATTAGTTGCAGTATTTATTATTTGTATTACAGCAGTGCCTTGGGGCTTCTGCTGGGACTGGGATCCCATTAGAGGTGGCTGCTGAGCAGGGAAAGGCAGTTCCTGCCTCAAAGAGCTCTCTGCCAAAGCAGAAGGAGCAAAGGTGGCAGGGAGGGAGTGGGGAAGGGTGAAATGAGGTGTTGGAAGTCACAGAGGAAACCTCCCTGTGAACTGCAGCTCTGTGGGGCTGACCCTGTGTGACAGCAGAGCTCTAAACTGATCCCAAAGAGCTGGAATCCCACAGAGTCAGAATCCCACAGAGTCAGAATCCCACAGAGTCGGAATCCCAAAGAGTCGGAATCCCAAAGAGTCGGAATCCCAAAGAGCCACAATCCCAAAGAGTCGGAATCCCAAAGAGCCACAATCCCAAAGAGTCAGAATCCCACAGAGTCAGAATCCCACAGAGTCAGAATCCCAAAGAGTCAGAATCCCAAAGAGTCAGAATCCCACAGAGTCAGAATCCCACAGAGCCACAATCCCACAGAGTCAGAATCCCAAAGAGCCACAATCCCAAAGAGCCACAATCCCAAAGAGTCACAATCCCACAGAGCCAGAATCCTGAAGAGCCACAATCCCAAAGAGCCACAATCCCAAAGAGTCAGAATCCCAAAGATCTCCATCCAGCTGCCCATTTTCAGGTTAGGGTCAGGCTGCCTCTCTGGGGTGCTCTGCAAACAGAGGAGCCCCCTCTGACCTTCTGCTTCCAGAGAAACTTCCAGAGGGAGCTCCGGGCTCGGGCCTCTGATCCCTTTAATTTGTTAAATTAAACAAAGTGAACCCCGAGCTGGGCAGGAGGGGTCACAGCTGGTCCCAAACACCCAGAACTGGACAGGAGGGGTCACAGCTGGTCCCAAACACCCAGAACTGGACAGGAGGGGTCACAGCTGGTCCCTAAAACACCCTGAGCTGGACAGGAGGGGTCACAGCTGGTCCCTAAAACACCCAGAACTGGGCAGGAGGGGTCACAGCTGGTCCCTAAAACACCCTGAGCTGGACAGGAGGGGTCACAGCTGGTCCCTAAAACACCCTGAGCTGGACAGGAGGGGTCACAGCTGGTCCCAAACACCCAGAACTGGGCAGGAGGGGTCACAGCTGGTCCCAAACACCCTGAGCTGGACAGGAGGGGTCACAGCTGGTCCCAAACACCCTGAGCTGGACAGGAGGGGTCACAGCTGGTCCCAAACACCCTGAGCTGGACAGGAGGGGTCACAGCTGGTCCCAAACACCCTGAGCTGGACAGGAGGGGTCACAGCTGGTCCCAAACACCCTGAGCTGGACAGGAGGGGTCACAGCTGGTCCCAAACACCCAGAACTGGGCAGGAGGGGTCACAGCTGGTCCCAAACACCCAGAACTGGGCAGGAGGGGTCACAGCTGGTCCCATCTCCGGGGATCCAGCAGGGATATGTCCAGCAGGCCGTGTCTCTGGAATTACCTCCTGCCCCTTTCCAGGGTTCTGTGAAAACACCTGTGTTTACTGCGACATCAAAGCAGCCAAACACTCAAATTCCAACCATTCTTTGAACAGAAATTTGCGTCTGAGATTGACATAAGGTTTGGATGGGTGCCAGTCGATGAATAATGTGATCAAACCATAATTTGGGGGACCCCAATAAGTTGCAGTGGGGAAGGATGAGGCTTGGGCTGTTGTGAGACCCAAACCAGAGCTGGTTCAGGGCTTCCAGCACTGCTGGAGTCCTGTGCTTGGCCAGCAAGGATCCCTCCCTCTCTGCACTTTCTTGTGCTTTCTCTTGTTCTCCCCACACTCCAGCGAGCAGATCTTTACATCCAGGAGAATTAATTCATGTCACTGAAACAATCACAAACCCCTCAGAGCCACAGAACTCCTCCAGAACTGCATTCCTGAAGCCTTGAGGACTCCTCAAGCCCTGCTGAGCCCCGCATCCATGCACTTGCCTCACCAGCCACGGCTTTTCCACACGTCCTAAGGCGTGACAGGTTCAGTGGTGGATGTTCTGCTGAATTGTTGACTCTTGTTTTTCATTTCTGTGAAGTTTCTAGCGAGGAACAAACGCGTGGTTGTGAGCAGGACTCCGTGTGCCTGCCCTGCCCTGGCTCCTTCCCCCGGCCCTGCTGAGAACTGAACTGCACCGAGAGGAAAACCAGGTTAAAGATCCAGCTTTTAGCTCCCTGTTAATTGCAACTTATCTGGGGCCCGGGTAATTGCTCATAAATACCTGCTGAGTTGCCAAGCCTGTGTTAAGGCTTGTCAGTCTTTAATAAATCTTGAAGATTTAAGATGCTGCTCCTTGCTGGTGCCCATCACTCCCCGGTGCAAGGGAGGGCAGAGCCGGGCTGGATTCCTCCCGGGCTGCAGGGACGTGTGAGAAGGGAAGCAAGAGCTCCTGGAAAGGTCATTGGTATTTTTGGAGCAATAAATCATGGAGGGGAAGATTTGCATTTCGGCTGTATAAAATCCAGGGCTGGATTAGAGAGAGCATACTTTGCAGTAATATTTCTCTCCTGACTTGTTTTATTAGCTTCCTTTAAACATGTTACATTATTGCTTATAGAATTTCATTTACTTGGATTGGCAGCTTGATAAATATGTCTATTGGCGATGATTTGGATTGCTCTGGGCATTAATATTATTAAAACCTGTCACAAGGAAATGTCTGAAAGATGACTTACTGTAAAGATTACAGCATGAAATAAATCATACAATGGTATTTGTTACCGTTTATGGCCTCTTGGAGCCGAGTCAATCCCTTTTTATGTTGCATTATTTTTCAAGTTTTTATAGCCTTACATTATATATCGCTGTCAGAAATGAACAGATGGGGTGTCAAACACGAGCCTTCTGAATAATTCCCACCCTCGGGTTATTTGTATGAAGGACAAGTGTAAAGCTGTGTTCTGGAGGGAGGCAGCGGGATGGAGGTGCAGGCAGTGTTGTTCCAGCGGGCAGCTCCTTTGTCAGCAGCACATTGTGCTTTTGAGCAGCACCTGGGCTCGGGGCTGGCCGGGTTTGGCACGGAGAACCCCGGAATGGCTCCAGCCCCCCCAGCCCCGCTGCTGCTGCTGGGGCAGCGAGCTGTGCAAGGACAAACCTCCCAGCGTGGGGGGACACAAAGTGGGGGTGCCTGGGGGTGCCCCACACGCTTCAGGGGTGGGATTCTGAAACCAGCCCCTCCCAAACCACACCAACGGCATTTCTGGAGCTTTTCTTTTTCTGGCATTTCTGGGAAGTGCACGGAGGCAGCTGAACAGGTATTTTGGACACGGGAATGTTGAGAACTGATGTGAGTTGGGAAGCTCCTCTAGGAGGAGGTGGTGATATTTTGCATCCCACTTTTTGCTGGGTTGGGAAGTCCCATTGTTCCTGCATTGTATTTGTGAGGCCTTCTCCTCAGAGTCAGGATGGAGTGATGGTTAGGCTGATAATGCACAGGCAGTTAATTAGGTTTATTTGTGTTACAAACACTCAGATGGGAGATATGGTCCATCAGGGATTCACTTCTCCATTCACTTTGGGTTGGATTTTGTAAATAGGCCTCCAGTTATTCCTTTTTTCATTCCCTTTCCTTCTGGAGAGCAAAACATTTGGAATGCTGAGATAAAACCTCTCAGCCCTCGCCTGCCCTCATGCACAGGATTTATCCTTCACTTCAGTTTGTGTCCCTTTGGCACCCGGACTCCTGCGAGCTCAGCCAGCCATTCCTGACCTGTTCCATCAGCTAATCCAGAGTTTACTGCAGCTGCTCTCCCTTCCCCGTGTTCTCGTGGCTCTCCTGCTCCTCTGAGACTCCCAGCAGAGAGCAGAGAGCCTCTCCCTGTGCTCCTCATCCCATTCTCTCTGCTCCGTGTGAAAATTCTCCTCCTCTCCCTGCTCCAGGCCCTCACCCCACATCCATCAGCAGCACTTTCGGGGTCCCCACTCACCCTGCGAGGAGCGGTTGTTCTGCTCCTTGTACCTGGGCCCACTAATCCCACTCCAGGTTATACAATGGCATAATCACCTGAGGAATTTGCATGACTGATGGTGTGAGCTCGGAGTGCATGAGGATAAGTTTCATAATTAGCTTTCCCTGTGAACTTGTGCAAACCGGCCTATTTATAATTTGGTCAGCTCCTGGTTTTTAATGAGGGTGCTGAGAGGGACCGAAGCCTCTGGCAGCATCATTTCATATTTTAATTACCCACAGTAATTCTGACAATTACACCAATGCCATAAATCACATCATAATGACCCATTAAAAAAAAAAACCACCCCAATTTAATGATTGGATGAGGATTTAAATGAAACAGACACGCAACAGCTTAACCAGAAGCCAAAAGCTCCACGGAGTTTTAAAGTGTCCCAAACCTTTTCATTGAGCCACGGCTCCAGAAAGATGAAGAAACTTCATGCAAAGTTTCTTTCACAGGCCAGGTCCTGATTTCCTTTCCATGAGATGAAATCCATTCCTGTGTCCCAGGCTAGGTAGGACTGGACTTCAACCTGACTGGAGCCTTCACTGGCCATTCTGGTCCTGCAGCCCAGGAGGATTTAGGATGTCCCTTGCTGTCAGCAGGGCCAATCCCATGGTCACCAACATCCCTGGATGTCACTGGAGCTCAATGACATTGGATTTTAGCCAGGAAATGTGAGTTTTAGGAGGGGTGTGTCCTGGCAGGGAGCTGTGGCTGCACTGTCTGGGCTTTAATGAACTCTGAATTTATCCCCGAGTGTGGTTCCATGCCCTGCTCACCTGTCCCTCCTGCTGAGGGGGCAGTGGGTGAGGGATGCTCAGCATCACCTCTCCCCTCTGGGGATTTCCTGTGCCACCTGTCAGACCTGCAGCAGGGCTGGGCTGGCTGCAGGTGCCTCCTCTGAGGAGCAGAGTCCCCACAAAGGTGCCAGCAGAGCACCCCAAGCGGGGCTGTGCTCCCAGCACCGGATTCAGCTGCGCCCTGGCTCCCTGCTTGGGGCCCTCACTGAAAATCATTTCTATTATCTCGGGTCTCCAGCAAGACAACTCCTGCTCTTTGGATTATTTTGCTATTAATAACGTCACAATAAGTGGGTGGAAGTAGCTAATGGCTCTAAGCCACAAATGATCCCAAATGTTCCCAGTCTCTGCTCTCCTGTAAACCTTGACAGATTGGGAGTGCTTAGTAAAATATTGTAACACTCAACACGCATTTACAAGACAGAGATCCGTCCCATGACGGCTTCCAGATGTGCGAGTGTGTGCAATTTCATAATTCAGGAACAGACTCTATTGCCCTCTGCAGATCCCCCATCAGGCTGTTCATAAATGCTGCTCATAATTAAATTAACCCACTAACTAGCCATGCAAATTTTGATAAGCGGTGACCAAAAAAATAAAAGCGGAAAGTTGTTGAGATGCTCTCAAAAAATGACAAGGTTGTCTTCAGGGATTTTTTTCTGTCATTATGAGAAGATTTGTTTTTTTCCTCCTTCCTGTTTGCCAAATTCTACTTTGTCCCTTCGTACATGACAACTGTTTTGAGGTTTTAATCCAATAATTAGGAGCTGAATTTTGCCACCCTTCCTCAAGCTGTCTGCTGTCTGCCTCCCTGAGCAGCCTCTGCTCCGTGTGTGGGGAGCAGGAGCAGCTTCTGTGATTTGGAATGCAACCTGTGCCCAGCCCAGGAGAGCGGGACACGGGAGGGGAGAGAGGGAGAGCAGGAGGGAGGGAGAGTGGGAGAGAGGGAGAGCAGGAGGGAGGGATGGAGAGCAGGAGGAGAGGGATGGAGAGCGGGAGGGGAAGGATGGAGAGCTGGAGGGAGGGAGAGCAGGAAGGATGGAGAGCAGGAGGGAGGGATGGAGAGCAGGAGGGATGGAGAGCAGGAGGGATGGAGAGCAGGAGGGAGGGATGGAGAGCAGGAAGGATGGAGAGCAGGAGGGAGGGATGGAGAGCAGGAGGGATGGAGAGCAGGAGGGAGGGATGGAGAGCAGGAGGGATGGAGAGCAGGAGGGAGGGATGGAGAGCAGGAGGGATGGAGAGCAGGAAGGATGGAGAGCAGGAAGGATGGAGAGCAGGAGGGAGGGAGAGCAGGAGGGATGGAGAGCAGGAAGGATGGAGAGCAGGAGGGAGGGAGAGCGGGAGGGAGGGATGGAGAGCAGGAGGGAGGGAGAGCGGGAGGGAGGGATGGAGAATGGGAGGGATGGAGAGCAGGAGGGATGGAGAGCAGGAGGGAGGGAGAGCAGGAGGGAGGGATGGAGAGCAGGAGGGATGGAGAGCAGGAGGGAGGGATGGAGAGCAGGAGGGATGGAGAGCAGGAGGGATGGAGAGCAGGAGGGATGGAGAGCAGGAGGGATGGAGAGCAGGAGGGATGGAGAGCAGGAGGGAGGGAGAGCAGGAGGGAGGGAGAGCAGGAGGGAGGGATGGAGAGCAGGAGGGAGGGAGAGCGGGAGGGAGGGAGAGCAGGAGGGAGGGATGGAGAGCAGGAGGGATGGAGAGCAGGAGGGAGGGATGGAGAGCAGGAGGGAGGGAGAGCGGGAGGGAGGGATGGAGAATGGGAGGGATGGAGAGCAGGAGGGATGGAGAGCAGGAGGGAGGGAGAGCAGGAGGGAGGGATGGAGAGCAGGAGGGATGGAGAGCAGGAGGGAGGGATGGAGAGCAGGAGGGATGGATGGAGAGCAGGAGGGATGGAGAGCAGGAGGGAGGGATGGAGAGCAGGAGGGATGGAGAGCAGGAGGGATGGAGAGCAGGAGGGAGGGATGGAGAGCAGGAGGGATGGAGAGCAGGAGGGATGGAGAGCAGGAGGGAGGGAGAGCAGGAGGGAGGGAGAGCAGGAGGGAGGGATGGAGAGCAGGAGGGAGGGAGAGCAGGAGGGATGGAGGGCAGGAGGGATGGAGAGCAGGAGGGAGGGATGGAGAGCAGGAGGGAGGGAGAGCAGGAGGGATGGAGAGCAGGAGGGATGGAGGGCAGGAGGGATGGAGAGCAGGAGGGAGGGATGGAGAGCAGGAGGGATGGAGAGCAGGAGGGAGGGATGGAGAGCAGGAAGGGAAGGATGCAGCAGTGTCAGAGCAGGAGGGAAGGGATGGAGCTCAGGAGCAGCAGGTCAGCAGGAGGGAAGGGATGCAGTGTTTGCTGGGAGTGCTTCAGGTGGGGCTTGGATGCAGAAATGGAGAGCAGGGGACAGTGGCCTCCCTTCCGTGTCACTCTCAGGTTTCTGTGGGGCCCTGATGCACCGAGCTCCATGTTCAGGCAGTTTGGAATTTTTCCACCAACTCCTCAGGCTTTGCCATAGGAATTCTTCCCAAGGCATCATCACCTGGAGCTGGGTCAGCTGAGAACCTCGGCTCTGTGGTACCAAACACCACCCATTTCACACAAGGATTCAGCCTTTGTTTGTGCACTGTGTAAATCCCAGTGCCACACAGCTCTTTCCACGCTCTTTCCTCAGCTGAGCTTACCTTTATTGTTCCTGTTCCAAACTCTAAATAAAGCTGGAGTCCCTAACCTTGGTGGGGGACTGGAAGGATTGCTGCAGTAGAGATGCTAACTACAAACTATTTTTATTTTAGTGTTTTCTGTGCAACCGCACTGACTTCACTGGGATTACATGTGCATTGCTCAGGGGCAGATTCGGTTCAGTGGCTGTAATTAAGAAAAATTTAACTACTCATTTTTAAGATTGGTTTTAGTTGTTGCCTGATATATTTGTTAATTATGGGATGGAATACTCTAAGTCGTAATATTTTTCAGCAACACGTAATACCTCTGTGCCGAGTAATTAAACCTCGCAGTTCCTCGTGAGGCAGGGGAGGCTCTTTGATGCTTTGGAGTGATTTAATCCAGGAGGATGAGTCAGCCAAGCCCAGCCAAGCCCCAGGTCCTGCCGCTGCAGGGCTGGGGGCGAGGGAAGGGGCACAGCCGATGTTCCTGGGCGTGTGTGAAACCCCATCCTCACAGAGCGGGGCAGAAACAGTGAGAGGATTCCCAGCCTGGGATGAGAACAGAACAGGCCAGCTGCTAAATCATGCCCAGGGCAGGGAAGGAGTCAGGGTTTGTGCTGGAGGAGCCCCAGCCCAGGGGCCAGGCACCCACAGGGGTTTGCCCTCACCTGGCTGTGTTTGGGGTCAGGATCTCACAGGGCTTTGCCCTCACCTGGCTGTGTTTGGGGTCAGGATCTCACAGGGCTTTGCCCTCACCTGGCTGTGTTTGGGGTCAGGATCTCACAGGGCTTTGCCCTCACCTGGCTGTGTTTGGGGACAGATCCTCACAGGGCTTTGCCCTCACCTGGCTGTGTTTGGGGACAGATCCTCACAGGGCTTTGCCCTCACCTGGCTGCGTTAGTGGGGTCACTGGTGCAGCACCCCGAGCCCTTCTTGTTCTGAGGGGCTTTGTGACTCGGCTCTGACCCCGTCATCTCCCTGGGAAAGATTCAGAACAACCAAACAGCCCCGATGTTGGAGAATTTGCAGCTGCTCCGTAGCAGGAGCACAGAAGGAGCCCCTGGTGTGTACAGGAGACACCAAGGCTCGCTGTGGCCGCCTTTTCCTGTGACAGGAGGGAAGAGCTGACGTCGGGAGACTGCAGGCGAGGGATTCAACAAAGCTTTAGGGCTTTGCAGAGGCATTAGGAAGAATTTAAAGATAGCTTGTCAGCGGGAAGTTGTTGGCAGCTCACAATTTGATAAAAGGACTTCCACTCCCTGCCTCCTAATGCTACAGACAACTGTTAATCACTTATGTTAGTCCTCAAATGAAGTTTGAAACATCTTGGATGTGTCTGGCCATCTTTTAGCGTAGCTGAGAGCTACATTATCTCCTTTGATTCATGGAAATGTGAGTGACTGCTTTGTACTAGGTCACGGCTGAGGGAAGATGCAGAAAAGAAATGGAATTTGCGGAGTGTGTGGCAGAAGGAACCCTTAATTAAAGAGGGGCTGTTCAGGGCTGGGCTTGGCCTCAGCAGGGTGGGGCCATCACCAGTAGAGCTCCCTGCAGCCTCTTCCCTCTCTCTCCCACCTCAGGGATCCAACAGGTGCCTCCTCCCAAGCCTGTGTATTTCCCACAATATTAGAAGGAGGAGCTGTCATTTCTGACAGGTTGTGTACGGAGCTGATGGCTTTATTGTGATCGGGATGCATCCACTGATTGATTGGCAAACCTGAGTCGGGGAAGGAGCTCGTGAGGAGAGGCTCTGACTTGCCAGGATGGGATCTGTGGCCTGGGATTTGCTGTGAGGAGGGGACGTGTGGCTGGTGGAGGCACCGGCAGAGATTTATTTGATGGGCTGCACGGTCCCCCCGCCCTCCAGTTTGGTACCGGTTTGGCAAATTTGGGCAAACCACTTGGAAACGTCTCCCTGCTCCTTGTCAGAGCTGCAGATTTATCTTTCCTTGTGCTGGAGGGTGAGTGATTCCCAGCTCTTCCAAACCCTGCTTCGTGTTCTGTGGAACCTGGGCAGGAACCCTGCAAGGGGCAGAAGGGAACAGCAGGGACGGGAGTCGTGGTGCCTTTGGCCACCTCGTGACTTCTCCAGGGATTCAGCTCAGTCCCTTCACTGCTCAGAGCAGCGCCTGAGCGAAGCTGGAGTTCCACGTGCTCTCGAGCTGCTGCAGAGCTGCCCCCATGCTCGCAGCCACAGCACCAAGCTGCAATCTGAAATCGGCCTCGCAGAACGTCCCGCAACGTGGATGTAATTTAAAGTCTCTGAAGACAAGGGGAAAATTCCTGCTGGCTTCTCTTTGCTCTTAATCAAGCCCATGTTTATATAAATATTGCTTCAATGAAGGTCCCCACCGAAGAACTCATTATTTAAAATAATCCTCGGGACCGAGTCCAAGCAGCAATAAACATCCCAGCTGATACAATAATTCAGGGAAACACTTTGCAGTATATTTTTCCTTGTGTTTGTCTCAGCTGACATTGACAAAGGAATTCCTGCAGCACACAACCCTTTCCCGTGCTGGCATGGGTAACGTGTGACTCACACAACCTCATTTTTCCTCGCTACTACAGACACGAAAGCTGTGATGTCGACAAGGAGGGCACCTCAGATGGGATCTCAGCTCTGCTGAGCCGAGGGCTGCTCTGGGCTGGGCAGCTCCTCACTGTGTCCTGGATGGCCAAGGAGGGACAGCAGAGTCCTCCTGGAGCCTGCAGGGATGTTCCCGTGGTGAGGAGCTGCTCCGCCGCACCAGGCTCTGCTGGTGGCTGGTGGGGTTGTTTTTTGGGGTCTTCCTGCCCATCCAAATCCTTCCTCCTAGTTCTCTGGAGCAAGCTGGGGCTTCCAGCGCTCACTCCACGGCCACATTTCCTTGTGATTTCGGTGGTAACCTGGGAACAGAGAGATCTCCAAGGTAACGAGGGATCAGCAGTGCTGTCTGTGCTCCAGCAGAGCAGGGCAGGCACCTGAAGGCACGGGGAGGTCTGACTGACACTGCTTTCACTCTGGAATTTTGTGTGCTGTGTCCCCAGGCCCCTGGGCCCGAGCCATTATTGATCAGGAGATCTCAAAGACAGTTTGGTTTATTTATTTAATGCGCCTAATCCGTA